>NC_135718.1:102494190-102794190 GCF_964656455.1 Halichoerus grypus | reverse complement strand
AATGGGTCTCAAAATTCTGTGACAGATTTTTGGTCAAGTTGTTTCCATTAAAAAGTACTGATTTTAAAAATAACTTAAGGGTGCCTGGGTGGCTCAGTCATTAGGCGTCTGCCTTCGGCTCAGGTCATGATCCCAGGGTCCTGGGATCAAGCCCCACATCGGGCTTCCTGCTCAGCGGGAAGCCTGCTTCTCCCTCTCCCACTCCCCCTGCTTGTGTTCCCTCTCTCGCTGTGTCTCTCTCTGTCAAATAAATAAATAAAATATTTAAAAAATAATAACTTAAAACTGCCACACACACACACACACACACACACACACAAACAAATGGTCCACAAAACATTCTCCTTTCCTTCTGAAGGTTTTACGATGCATTGTTATCATTAACCAGTCTTTTACTATGTAACTTAAATGGTCAATTGACACAAACAGTTCTGAGACCATTCTTCCACCACTGATTAAGACTGGGGTGGCAGGTATTGGGGATAATATTAATTTAGCCTTCTGAGCTTTCTGGGCAGACCTGGTGACCTTGCCAGCTCCAGCTGCCTTCTTGTCCATTGCTCTGATGACATCCACAGCAACCATCTGTCTCATGTCACAAATAGCAAAATGGCCCAGAGGAGGATAGTCAGAGAAGCTCTCAACACACATAGGCTTGCCAGGAACCATATCAACAATGGCAGCATCACCAGATTTCAAGAACTTGAGACCATCTTCCAGCTTTTTTCCAGAAGGACGATCTATCTTCTCCTTCAGCTCAGCAAACTTGAAGCAATGTGAGCTGTGTGACAATCCAGCACAGGTTCATATCCAGCACTGATTTGGCCTGGATGGTTCAGGATAATCACCTGAGCCATGAAGCCAGCTGCTTCCATTGGTGGGTCATTTTTGCTGTCACCAGCCACACTGCCACGACGAACATCTTTGACAGATACGTTCTTGACATTGAAGCCCACATTGTCCCCAGGAAGAGCCTCACTCAAAGCTTCATGGTGCATTTCAACAGACTTTACTTCAGTTGTAACATTGACTGGAGCAAAGGTGACCACCATGCCAGGTTTAAGAACACCAGTCTCCACTCAGCCCACAGGGACAGTAGCAATACCAACAATTCTGTAGATGTCCTGGAGAGGCAGATGCAAGGGCTTGTCAGTTGGACGAGTTGGTGGCAGAATGCAGTCCAGAGCTTCAAGCAGTGTGGTTCCACTGGCATTCCCATCTTTACGGGTGACTTTCCATCCCTTGAACCAAGGCATGTTAGCACTTGGCTCCAGCATGTTCCAACCAGAAATTGGCACAAATGCTACTGTGTCGGGGTTGTAGCCAATTTTCTTAATGTAGGTGCTGACTTCCTTAACGATTTCCTCGTATCTCTCCTGGCTGTAGGGTGGCTCAGTGGAAGCCATCTTGTTAACACAAACAATTAGTTGTTTTACACCCAGTGTGTAAGCCAGAAGGGCATGCTCATGGGTCTGCCCATTCTTGAAGATACCAGCTTCAAATTCACCAACACCAGCAGCAACAATCAGGACAGCACAGTCAGCCTGAGATGTGCCTGTAATCATGTTTTTTATAAAGTCTCTGTGTCCTGGGGCATCAATGATGGTCACATAATACTTGCTGGTCTCGAATTTCCACAGGGAGATATCAATGGTGATACCACGTTCATGTTCAGCTTTCAGTTTATCCAAGACCCAGGCATACTTGAAGGAGCCCTTTCCCATCTCAGCAGCCTCCTTCTCAAATTTTTCAATAGTTCTTTTGTCGATCCCACCACATTTGTAGATCAGATGACCAGTAGTGGTAGACTTGCCCGTACCCACGTGTCCAATGACAACGATGTTGATGTGAGTCTTTTCCTTTCCCATTTTGGTTTGGTTGAGCAGTGGTTCTCACAACACCTGTGTTCTGGTGGCAAACCAGTTGCAAAAAAGCTTTTGTTAACTAGTTGTATTTGATTTTAATCCTTAAAGCTTGAAACATTATCCTTGTTTGTTGTTGTTGTTTTTTATTAACATATAATGTATTATTTATCTCAGGGATACAGGTCTGTGATTCATCAGTCTTACACAATTCATAGCATTCACCATAGCACATACCCTCCTCAATGTCCATCACCCAGACACCCCATCCCTCCCACCTCCCTCCACTCCAGCAACCCTTAGTTTTTTCCTGAGATTAAGAGTCTCTTATGGTTTGTCTCCCTCTCTGGTTTCGTCTTGTTTGATTTTTACCTCCCTTCACCTATGATCCTCTGCCTTGTTTCTCAAATCCCACATATCAGTGAGATCATATGATACTTGTCTTTCTCTGATTGACTTATTTTGCTTAGCATAATACCCTCTAGTTCCATCCACGTCATTGTAAATGGCAAGATTTCATTTTTTTGATGGCTGTGTAATATTCCATTGTATATATATATACCACTTATTCTTTATCCATTCATCTGTTGATGGACATCTAGGCTCTTTCCACAGTTTGGCTATTGTGGACATTGCTGCTATAAACATTGGGGTGCACATACCCCTTCGGATCACTACATTTGTATCCTTGGGGTAAATACCCAGTAGTGCTATTGCTGGGTCATATGGTAGCTCTATTTTCAACTTTTTGAAGAACCTCTATACTGTCTTCCAGAGTGGCTGCACCAGCTTGCATTCCCACCAACAGTGTAGGAGGGTTCCCCTTTCTCTGCATCTGTCGTTTCCTGACTTGTTAATTTTAGCCATTCTGACTGGTGTGAGGTGGTATCTCATTGAGGTTTTGATTTGGATTTCCCTGATGCCAAGTGATGTTGAGCACTTTTTCATGTGTCTTTTGGCCATTTGGATGTCTTCTTTGCAGAAATGTCTGTTCATGTCTTCTGCCCATTTCTTGATTGGATCATTTGTTCTTTGGGTGTTGAGTTTGATAAGTTCTTTAAAGATTTTGGATACTAGCCCTTTATCTGATATGTTATTTGCAAATATCTTCTCCCATTCTGTCAGTTGTCTTTTGGTTTTGTTGACTGTTTCTTTTGCTTTGCAAAAGCTTTTTAACTTGAAGTCCCAATAGTTCATTTTTGCATTTGCTTCCCTTGCCTTTGCAATGTTTCTAGGAAAAAGTTGCTGTGGCTGAGGTCAAAGAGGTTGCTGCCTGTGTTCTCCTCAAGGATTTTGATGGATTCCTGTCTCACATTGAGGTCTTTCATCCATTTTGAGTCTATTATTGTGTGTGGTGTAAGGCAATGGTCCAGTTTCATTCTTCTGCATGTGTCTGTCCCATCTTCCCAACACCATTTGTTGAAGAGACTATCTTTTTTCCATTGGATATTCTTTCCTGCTTTGTCGAAGATTAGTTGACCATAGAGTTGAGGGTCCATTTCTGGGCGAAACATTATCTTTGTAATATATTAGTGACTTCCACAAAGATGGCTTTCATAGTTTTAGATTTTGAAAGTTACTTCAAGTTCCTTTGGTCCAGCCTCCTTTATTTACAATTAATCCATTCATTTATTCATTCAATAAGCTGTGTTTCAGGTACTCTGCTAGTCACAAGGGACACAAAATGATGAAGATATAATACTTGCCCTTATTGAATTGGGAAATAGACATGTTAATAATTATCATTTCAGCCCTGAAAACTTTCCTAACTTCCTCACTTTGCATTCAAAATAGGCTTGCAGATTTCCTCAATGTTCCTATAGCATCCTATACATATGTATAGCATTGATTTTATCTCATGGCATTGTGATTATTCATTATTTGTCACTGTTCTCCACTAGACTGAAAGTTCCTTGAGTTTTTGAGACACTTTTCATATCAGTGTCTTCAGTATTCAGCACTGATCTCTGAAACATAACAAATGTCCAGTAAATGTCTGATAAATTAATGAATGTTATGAGTTAAATGCTGTTAGATATTGTAGTAATATGAACAAAATGGTATAAATATTGAGAAGGCAACCTTTGAATTGGAGTTCTAAAAGATGAATAAAGACGGGAAGGGGGTGGTTAGGATATCACAGGGAGAAGGAATTGCAAAGAACAAAGTGGTATTTCAAAGAGCAAAATATAAAGACAGGCTATCAGGGGGAAAAATGAAAAGGTGGGTTGGGATGAGATTTTGAAGAGTCCTGACTGCTAAGCTAAAACTTGTTTGGATTCTATCCCAGAGGCAATAGGGGGAAAACAGAAGCTTTTTAAGATAAGGAATGACATGATCACTTTTATTTTTTCAGCGGAATTATTCTAGTATAGGACTGAAATGGAGGAAACTGGCACCAAGGAGGAGAAATAAAGAAGAAAAAAAGCAACCAAGAGAGGTTCTGTGACCTGTCCAACATCATAGTGCTAGACAGTCATCACACCATCACTACAAACCTGAAGCAGGGCAAGACCATTGAGCTTAACATTCTGGGATGTGGGCATAAGTGTTGTCCAGAGGAAGGTGAGGTATGAGAAACCAGAGTTACCAGAATGAAACCATGTGTCAGGGAGAAATTAAGCTAGGTCATAAAAATATCAAGGATTGTTAGATAGGCTGACAGGAAAGAAGGCATTTGAAGCAGAATTTAAAACAATGAAAGGCAGAGACAGACTGCTGTGTGTGTGTGCTGCTAGTGATCTAGGGACTAGAAGGAAATAGGGCTGCAGAGATAATCAGGGATTAGTTTGTATATGGTTCTTGGGTTAATAACATTCATATATGTATGTCTAAATTGTTACCATCTACAGCCTATTCTGGCTATCATAGGTGGTTTATTTATTAGTCATCTAGCTAAACAGATGAAGATTTAGTCAGCTAGTTGGTTACTTTAGAACCACATACTTTATAAAGAACTGTTTCCTGGCTATGGGTTTTCCACTGGTCAGTGGTGGGTATGCCCCATCTTCTGGAAACAACTAGATGAACTATCCTAGGCTTTGTCATCAGCACTTACCACAAATGAAACTTCAGTTGAAACCTACTGATAAGTTGATAGAGTCAATGAATAAATCATGTTAAGACAGGACTCTGAGAATCTGAGCATGTCCTGTAGAGGTGCCCACACGTCTCTGTTCAATGAGGTATAAAGCCTCACACTATGTACACCAATCACGCAGAGAAAGAGGTGTGACTGAGAGGAATTTGCCCTTAGGTCTGCTTCCCACAGATTCTCGTACACCTCTTTGGGTGCTGGCCACAAACAGAGATACAGAGATCTGCCACAGTCCTTTTTACACTGCTCGGTCCAGGGACTGGGGAAGGGAAAATCTGAAATGCAAAGGCTTTTTCTTCTAAATCCAACCAGCAGCTTTCAAAGGAGACTGAAAGCATGATGGAGCAGAACTTCTTGCCCTTCTTTCTGTTTGTTTATTTCAGTCCTCTACTTTCTCTCTTGACGAGCTACTGTGTCAGGGTTGGCCTCAAAAGCACGAGTGGTCTAAATAATTAAAAAGTGAGGAACCATGTCAAATCATTCTACTTCCCCATGTTCCCTCCATCCAATGAATCATTCATTCATTCATTCATTCATTGATCAACAAATATATAAAGTGCTCCTACTATGTACCAGGCACCATTCTAGGCTTTAGAGATAAATCCGTGAACAAAACAGACCTATTTCTCTGTCCCGTGTAACTTCAAGTGAAGAAAGACTGACTTTAAATAATGAACACTCAGGTAAGAAAAATATAAAATAGGTTAGAAAGCAAGTTCTATGGAGAAAAAAAATATAGCAAGGAATGAGGGATTGAGAATGCAGGGGTTGATAGGAAGGAGGAGGTAAGAACTGCAATTCAAAAAAATGGTGGTCAGGGAGGCATTGAGAGATGGCATTTTTGTGCCTTGAAGGAGGGGCCCACCTTACAGCAAGGTGCTTCTATTCCTACTCAAGGGAGTTCTGTAGTCAGTGCTATTCTCAACTTTGGCAGGCATTCAGAGAATGCTCTTTGCCATGGAAGTTCCTTTCATTAAAAAGACCAGCAGCTGGTCCAAATCAAGCCCTTCACCTTGACCCAAAAACATTCTTGTTGCTTTTAAATATTCTCTGTACCTCCTGCTATGAAGAATCTACACAGCAATCCTGGGAATATCATTCTCTCCAGACTCACTTCTTTGCACGGCTCTCCTCTTTTCTACAGTCTGTATTCACATCCAAATAGCTACAATTATCTAGAGAATCCAAGAGAACTTTGAATTTCCTAGGAAATTGAAGAAAGACGTATAAAGCTAACAGTTTTGAACATGTTCTTAGTGCTTACATGGAGCAAGACTCACAACAACCTCAAGAGGCGGGTACTGGTGTTGTTCAGTTTTACAGATAAGTAAATTAAGGCTTAAAGAAGTTAAATACCTTGTCTATGGTCATAGTATATTGCAGCCAGAATTTGACCCCAGTGGTGTACTCTAGAGCCCACACAGCATCCAGCTTTCACTTTAGTGTTCACATCTGCCACTGCTAAGCCATGTTAAAACTTTATCCTTTTGTAAAATATTAAGTGCCTGGGTGCCTGGGTGGCTCAGATGGTTAAGTGTCTGCCTTCGGCTCAGGTCATGATCCCGGGGTCCTGGGATTGAGTCCCGCATCGGGCTCTCTGCTCCTTGGGATCCTGCTTCTCCCTCTGCCTCTCTCTCTCTCTGTCTCTCATGAATAAATAAATAAAATCTTTAAAAAAAAAAAAAATTAAGTGCCTGACTCAGAGTATCTTAAATCATGTCTTCCTATAATATGATATAATATTTGATATTACTTTTTCATCCAGTACCTCTCTCTCCCCCAAAGAAAATTTTACAATAAGTAAAAACTTGCATTCAAATAAACTTAAAACATGGTCTTATAAAAAACTAAGCCCACTTTAAAGATGGAAGGAAGGAAGGACAAATAGAGCAGCAAGGAGAATAATAGTTTCCTAGCTTCTAGAGTCCCACAGGTCATACCACAAAAAAAGTTGCGTTCTCTTATTTCATTTATTTCCAACTTACTCATCTGTTTTTGATGACCTTTTACTAAGTGCTAGTCACTGAGTTGTGGGCACTGATATAACCCACATTTCTTTATGTCAATAGTATTAATGATGATAATAATCCAAATTTCACTAGATTTTGATGTCATCTATTCACAGAAGTCTTCTTAACTCTTTAGTTAAACCAAAATTTATATATTTTTAAAAAGCAAAGTTTTGAGACGTAAAACCTTTTGAGAGCAAAGGAAAGCTAAAATTGAAATTTATTTTCATGACACACGTAGTGATTTCCTTCTGGGAGCAAAATGGCATAACTTTACAGAGACCTGTGCATTTAATTTATATTGGTTATACCTTCATTGATCTGTGTATCTTCATAATCATTTATATCAGGTGCACACCTAGTGTGAAATCAATGTTCAGAGAGACTTCCCTTGAAAAAAGTATATCCTCTCCTATTGTCTTAAGTGATTGGAGCTCCTGTTTATCCAAGTGGGAATGATACTGTGTTCTTGTTCTCTTTATCCTGGGGAATGCTTAGATTCACACATAATTCTCTTCAATTTGTTTTTAACAATAACAATTTCTCCAATCTGCCCTGGGATTTATATAAACTGAAAGTCAACAGTTGACTGTGATGACGCTCACAAAGCTCTCTGGAGACTTGGCCAGGGAAACTTGCCATCATTGTTGCAATAAAAGGACAGTCAGAGAGACGTAAATCGTTAATTTTGAAGAAAGATTAATTTTGAAGAAATCCATGGGATTTAAGTCAGTTGAGAAGATACTGAGATATGGTTTCACATATGCATATTTTAATTGATTTTTTAAAAGAAACCCTAATTGGGGTGCCTGGGTGGCTCAGTCGTTAAGCGTCTGCCTTCGGCTCAGGTCATGATCCCAGGGTCCTGGGATCGAGCCCCACATCGGGCGCCCTGCTGGGGGGGAGGCCTGCATCTCCCTCTCCCTCCCCCCCCCGCTTGTGTTCCCTCTCTCGCTGTGTCTCTCTCTGTCAAATAAATAAATAAAATCTTTAAAAAAATAAAATAAAATAAAAAAGAAACCCTAATGGATTTTCTATAATGAAGCATTTGTTTAGGCATTCCACTGGCAAGGTCAGGTTCCAAAGAGCCCAAGGAAAGTGGACCCAAGAGAAATGGTTTGAATGTATGCTGTAGGAGAGTGAGAGAGCCAGTCTAGGATGTGAAAATGAATTTAGGTGCAGCTGCTTGGAGGATATGGAATGAGAGAAAGCTGCTGCTTTGAGGAAAGTAAAAGTCACGGCAGGGAAGTTAAGCAGTTTTATATGTGTTCCCTTTGCCCTGATGGTTCATATGCATCGTGTTCTTCAGATCTGCCAGTTTGTATCCCAAGAGAGGAGCACAGAGAGAGCTTCACCCCAGAAAGACAGGAAACTAACCTCTAACCCAGTTCCCTAGCCTCATTATGGCTTTTAGCATTTTCCACTTTATCTAGAGCAGGCTGACCCAGTTTGAATTCCACTGAAACTGATTTTCCCCTAACTTGACACTGAGGCACATACCCTCATAGGTATTCTAAGCCTTAAACAATTTTTGTCTCTGACAGAGCCAAAGCAACTTTCCTAGCTTCACATTTCAGTTCTACAACATTTCTCAAATTCCTCGACATTCATTTAAGCAAAGGTATCTTGCATTCAGAGGCCAGCTCTACTTTAAATACATGTCTAACTCTGGTGTTATAAATTTGTAGCCAGACCCCTGCTTGACAGTTAGAACAGACTAAGGATTCTATTAAAAAGTGTTTGTTCACTGACTGTTCAGTATGTAGAAAGGAATAAGTTTTGCTTTCCCAATTTCCATGAAAATTACTTGAGGTCAAGAACTAACTTTCCATAATGTTTTGTTCCCATTTTGCTTCCTTCTCTTTTATCCAACCTGTTTCCAGTCCCAGAACTGAATAGAGGTTTATCCAGTGACATTGAACAATTTAACCTCTTTATTAATAAGCTCATTTTCTATAAGTTTAACTTGTCTCTCTTTCCTAATCATGAACTCCTGCTACTGTCCACAGAAGCTCTTAATTCTGTACAAAGGGGTAAGCACTCAATCAATTATAGTACCTTTTACTAAGTTGATGATAATCCATTTTATTTCAATTGGCTATCCATAAAGTGGTGACATTTATTAGCCTCTGAAATAGCCTGACAATGAATCTTGAGAACCTCAGACTCTGAGGAAATATTAACAAACAAAATACATGGGATTGGCTTTAGATCAACTTATCAAAAGAAAATAACTTGTCAAAAGAGCTGTATTTCTGGGGCACTTGGGTGGCTCAGTGGGTTAAGCATCCGACTCTTGATTTCTGCTTAGGTCATGATCTCGGGGTTGTGAGATCAAGCCCTGTGTCAGGCTCTGTGCTGAGCATGGAGCCTGCTTGAGATTCTTTCTCTCCCTCTCCCTCTGACCCTCTTCCTACTCTCTCTCTCTCTAAAAAATAAATAAAATAAAATAATAAAATAATTTTTTTTTTAAAAAAAGAGCTATATTTCCTTTCTTTACCTCAGGAAGAACAATAAAAAGCCTCTGCTTCTTTTCCATGCAGAAAAAAAAGCTACATGCAAATAAAAATGCAGATGTATGGAGTGTATGTAGAATAAATAATCTAAGTGATGGGTCACTATGTGATTTGATGGTACAGTTTCAAGCAACTTAACTGTAATGCAAAGTTACAGTGTTTACACATCTGCTGCCACACCTACTCAACCAACCCTGGATCAAGGGTCTAGGTTACCCTTGTTCCTGAACCAGGGGTTTGGGTACCATTGAAGAGAATCACCCAACCCTGTGGATTAGGGTCACTATAACATCAGTGCAAGACAGCACTAAATACTGACTCTTTTGAGGCAATCAAGCATGAAATATTTAAACTTCTTGTTTCTCTATATAAATATCTACATTCATACTCCCCCACCCCTCCCCACACTTTCCTTCATTTGTAGAGCAAAATGAATTGCCATTTCTCTGGTTCAGAGCAAACACACTCCTCTGTGCTCTGGATCCCAGCTCTTCCTGTCTCCCACAGGACCCAGCTCCATCAGTTATTGTCACTCTTTCTTCTTTCTTTAGCCTGCCCTTCTCCACTGGCTCCTTTCCATCAGTGGATACCCATGCTTATACAGCATTTCTCCCCTCTACTTACCTCAGCCATTTCTTTACCTGCCATTCAAACTTCAATTTACTAATAATCTGCTACCCCAGTAAATCCACTGAAGCAGCTCTTGTTAAGCCCATCAGCAACCAATCCTAATGGACACTTCACATTGACCTTAGTTTATTTGAACTTTGACAATTCATTACTATTTCCTAGTTTAAAATGTTCTGCCCCTGGGTTTTTACAGTAAAATTTTCTATTGACGTTCCTGTTACTTTAGTCCCAATGTTAGCCTTCTTGTCCACACATAATTCAAAAGTTGGTGTTTCCCTAGAATCCATCATCATGCCGTTTTTCTCATTCTACATTTCTCACTGAATGTTCTCACCTACTTCTGTGGTTTTAACTGTTACTTAGAGGCTGATGTAGCCAAAGTAGTTTTCCCCCCTTTCTTTAGTCAAGTACACTGCTGGCGGTTAAAATGTCACTTGCATCTCTTCTTGGGTGCAAAGATATATAGTAGACAGTTTCCTATCCTGGGAAAGAAGTCATGCCACATTTTCACTGACTTTTTGAAGCTGTACAGCCTCATGGGATGCAGAGCTCTTGGTAGAAGATAGAGCAATTTGCCTAAAGATTCCTGAGGATCCTTCCATGTGGGAAACAGTAAATTACTCCGAATCCTGTTCTTGAGATTTTGAGTTAGGAAGATCTGCTAGGGTGAGCCAACATAGTTCCCCACGCAGGTCTTGGGGCAAAGAAGGGTGATACAATCCCTAAAAAGTTGCCATGAACATAAATAGAGGATACAGTGGGCTAGCCCTGGTGCTTCATCAGCAGAGAGAAAGGGAAAAAGCAATTCTCTTGTCTTTGAAGTAGCTGATATGGAAACCCCTAGAGTGTGAGCGAAACCATTCTCTTTCACTTGTAGAGTTCTTATATCCTGTCAATCATCAAGTCTTTCTGATACCATTTCCAAATATCTCCTGTACGCGTCCCTGCTTTCAATTTCAGTGTCATTGATTTGAGTTAGTCCCTCCTCATCTCTTGCCAGGACAATTACAACAGTCTCTTTACTGGGTTTCTACCCCAAAGTCTTACCCAGCTCTCAGAGCCAAATACCTAAAAATGCAAATGTGATCCTATCACTTGTCTGCTTGAAACAATACCTAAATACCTAAAAACGCTTGAAACAATACCCAAATACCTAAAAATGCAAATGTGATCCTATCACTTGTCTGCTTGAAATCATCTGATGGTTTCCCACCAGCCATAAGCTAAAGCCCGAACTCCTTTAACACGCCCCAGATGGACTCCACCTTCTGGACTCTGCCTGTCTATTCAGCTTCAGTTTTTTCATTTCCTACCTTATGTTTCAGGCTGTAGGAAAACCAAATTATTTGTGGTTAGCTCTAATCCCATGCTCTTTCCTTCTTTCCATCTCTTTGTTCATGCTGTTCACCAAGTCTTGTATGCTCCTCACCTTGCAATTTGCTCTTAGTTGTCTTTCAAGACTCAACTTGGGAATCATCAATTCTCTCACCGTCCTGAGCCGTTTTCTGGGTAACTGGAATATTTATCTTTGTAGTTATTCCAGCCACCCCCCACCTCCCATCAGGCCATTCCTCCATGCTTTTCAGGAATTCTCAATGTCCTAGCTTGGAAGTCCCACCCTGACAGTTCTCAAAGATGATTAGGACAAAGGAGTGGTAACACATTGTTGAGAAGATTGGGAAACAATACCTAAGAAAATACCTCAGAAACCTTGAGGAATTAGAGTAGGCCTTAGCTTAATTGTTCCCTGATCTTACTCACTTTTCTATTCACCTCTCCCTGATAAGATTTATAGCTGCAGATAATAATTTTTTCCCTGTAGATTCTCCACATCATATTAAATGGAATGTGCCTAATTATCTGCTTATGAGGTAACGTCCTCTGTTCATGCCTATTGTAATTTCTACTCCTCACAGTAATTAGAAAAGCTTCATAGGATGAGTGGGTCCAAATACCGTTTTACAGTCATTAAAAGCACCAGTTTTGGAATTGGACTAACAGACTCAACTTCAAATACTCATTCATTCTGCTGCATACTGTGTAACTCTGGTACTTAATCCAAGACTTAATTTCCCAACTTTAAAATGAAAATGATAATAATAATAATACGTACCACAGAGGATTATTGTGGGGACTAAGTGAACTAAACATATAAAACACTTGTTTAAGTGCTCAATAAAGGTTAACTTTACAGTGTTCTTGGGAGGACCAAAATCAATGCTGGGAATACAGAGCACACTTTTGGTTGGACTGAACCTAATGATGTGCCTTTCACTGCAATTAAGTAAGTGTGCCTCTGGGTAGCAGCCACTTGGATAGAGCCTCTTCCACTCCCTCAGGTGGGAAGGAGCGGAAATGAATCATGCAGTGTAGAGAAGATTGGAGCTGGTGTGGGAGGGGAAACTGTGTAGGAAGCTTTCTCTGTTTCTCTGCCTTGGTTCAGGCTCCCACTTAGATTGTAACAACAACATGATATCTGTGGGCCCTTTTTCAAGGGCTTTGGAACAGTCACAGGGCTGGCCCACTTGATAACCAATCATTTGTCTGTGGACAGAGGTAATCCTCTCAGTGTGGCTGGATTAATGCCTGGTGCTGGTCAGCTGATCAGGACTCAAGAGTGAGCTGAGCAGAGAACAGGCTCAGCACACAAATGCAAAATGAGAGGAGTCTGTTTCTATTGACTCTCCTGCTTCCCAAACTTTTGGCTTGTTCCTCAGGGCCTGATCTCTTTGGTCCTAAGAACTCTGCTCTACAAATTAGGCATGTTCTACGCAGCTCTGAGGAGAAGGCAGAGCATACTTGTTACTAACTCAGAAGGTGAGGAATTAAGTTCAAATATTAGTATTTTACCAAATCTCTCTCATCAAACTATGAAAGTTCACCATCCCTATGATGGGATTTCCAAAAGCCCATCTTTCAATCCCAAACATCAGGTGCTTCAACATTCTTAACTAAAAGGATTCTAACTGAAGTGCTATAGACTTCTTCAGAGATGGTCCCAGCTTGGGGTGGCATCTCTCTGTCACTTTGCCACCTCACAATGTCCACTTCTGAAGAGTGTTACCTGGACCACCATACATTCAACATCTCTCCTCTGGAAATAAGGCCCAGAAAGAGAGTTTAGAGAATGTTCCTTTAAGGATAGCGTGATCTACAGTCCCTATGATTAACCTGATAAATCTTATACTTTTGGAGGGGACGTTGTTTTAGGTTAATTTTATAATTTCCACTAAATTGGAAGTCTGTCACTCAAAATAGTCCCTGGTTCCTTTTTTACCGATGAGTAAAACATGTGAATAATTGGTCCTCCTATTCCTAGAAAGTAAGTGAAGTCATTTCAAAGCACATCTTAAGAAAATAGGGCAAGTCCTGGGTGGCTGGCTTCTGTCTTTTGCAAAACTGGAGGGTATGACAGTGTTAACATGGATTGCTAGGAGTATGCATATCCACAACACCCATGTATCCCCTTTCTGAGATTTACCATGGTAGGTTCAAACATTTTTTTTTTTTAAAGAAGTAAATATTGTAGAAAGAGATGACATCTTCTGTGCAGCCCACTGCAATAGTAATCACAATCATGAGATAGGTTGATAAGATTTTATTATTTCTATGCAAATTTTTTTATATATCAACAATAATAATAGTAGCAATAGTAATAACTAGCACATGCAATTTTTACACCATGCCCAGCACTATTCTGAGCACTTTCTTTGTATTCACTCATGATCTTACAACTCCACAAGGTAGGTATCACTGTCATTCCCATTTTATTGAGGAACTAGTATCATGCTGAATGCATCCTTCATAAATTGCTTTGTAACTTACTATGTTTTTGAGATGTATTTGTGTTAATATGCATAGCTCTAATTCATTCATGTAAGCTGCCACAGAGTATTACATTATATGGCTATTCTACATTATACTTACCTATTCTCCTGTTCTTGAGTCTGTGGTGGTTTATGATTTTTCACTACCATAAAAATATTGTCAAGTAATATTCTGGTGTATGTATATGCTCTTGCATATGTGCAAGAATTTCTCTAGAGCAATACACTCAGAATTGAAATTGCCCCATCACAAAGCATATTGTTAAATTGATGTGTCAATTTACACTTCCACCAGCAATATATGAAAGTTATTATTTGCTTCGCACTCTTACCAATAGTTGATATATCATCAGGCTCTTAGATTTTTTTTTTTCCAATCTTATATAAACAAGATAATACTTTGCTGTAGTTTTGTGTTTTTCTGATTTCTGGTAAGATTGAGCATCTTACTGAGACATTCTTCTTTGTGAATTGCCTGTGCCTCACTAGCTTTTGTCACTTTTCCTTTTGAGTTTTCTCTTTTGTGCTGATCTACGGGAGTCTTTTATACCTTTGGTCCTTATTCCTCATATGCTATATAACAAACACATCTAATGGATAATGCTTGTCATACATCTTTCCATTGCTACTTGCCTTGAATCCATGGAGTTCAGTCTCATTACGCTCATAGGTGTTGCTAACACAAACACCAGACTCTTAGATCACTCCACTTCTCCTGTGTTCACATCCTTATAAGGTCCCACATATATTCTCCTACCCTTCCCCAGTCTCAAAACACTTTCTCTGTGCCGTACACAATTCATGGTCATGATCAGTAAAATTCCTTATATTCTTAATCCTTCTCTGAATTCTCCTTTTATCTTCCTATTAAGAGGACTCTGGCTGAGGACACTGCTTTCTCTGTGGCCCACTCAAGTAGTGGCTAGTTTAGGTCTTGTAGCTTTCATATCACTGGGCATGACGGTGGGATATGTGTCCTCTTGTCTCCCAATGTTGCTTTCAGATAGTATTATCCCTCTGATAACATACCCTCCTCCACAACTACACACAACTCTTATCTCATGTTGTGGCAGTTTTAGAATATAGTCCCAAAATTCTTTGATATTTCTCTCATTGAGAGGTTGGGTCTACATTCTTCCCATGAATCTGGTTTCTCTGAGAATGCTTGACCAATGGAATTCAGTGGATGTGATGCTGTGGCTGTTTCAAGGTCCAAGCCTCATGAAACTGGCTGTTTCCACTTCTTATATTTTGGGATTCTGACTTTTGGAACCCAGCCACTATGCAGCCCACAGAGCAGCTCAGGTAGAAAGAAAGAGTTCTCAAAAGCCTTCAGTCCCCACTGAGCTTTGAGCCAACAGCTAGCACCAACTTGTCAGCCATGTGAGTGAGCCACCTTGGAAGTGGATGCTCCAACTCCCAGCAATCAGCCTCAGCTGATGCCACATGGAACAAAGACAAGCGTTCTCCACCAAGGCCTGTCCAACTGCAAATTCATGAGTTACATAAATAATTGCTGTTTTAAGCCACTCGATCTGACATAATTTGTTACACATCTAAGCTTCCTTTCCCTCTAAAATTCTTCTATGAGTCTATACTTTTTTTTTTAATGGTTAACTTTCTGGTTTTAAAATAAGTGCCAATCCTTATCAGCTGTTTATACATCATGGCCCAATTTCTGCCACAAATCCCTCACTGTAATAAGAGCCTTCTGATAGAGCTTCCCAGATTAGATAAGTAACTCAGCACTGAATAAGACATTTCTTTCTTTTTAGGTTGCATTTAGTGTGAGACTAAATGCATTCTCTGGAATTCAGTTGAATGAACACAACATAACCTGACTTCTTTATGTTTTCATTAGCTAAGCTGACTCATCTCTGAATGAAGTAACAAATATTCACCTCAAGAGGAGCGAAACAGGCTTGAGTGGAGGGACAATAGGTATGTTTAAAAAAAAAGAATGGTTATTCCTCTTCTCCCCTTTTACCTACCTCTTTTCCAGAAATGAACTCAGATAATCCCTTTCCTTTATCCCCATATTTGGATAAAAAGAGGAGGAAAAGTGGATAAAATAAGGTGAGAGGACAGGGAGTAGGATTAGAGGGTACCCCAGAGGGCATATGTATATTTTTATAGCACTGTAAACTTAAAAAAAAATTACACTTCTTATGAAGAAGATAGTAGATTTCTCATGTATGGACCTGTGAGAATCAGTGATTTGTAAGACATCACGTACTTTGTGGCATAAACAGCCTGGAATCTGAGTAAGTCAAGGGCTTATTTTATTAATTCTGATATCATACCCTTTACAATGAGAAGGATGACAGAAGCCTGCCACCAAAAAAGATGTCTAAGGATGGAGAGGCTGACCTTCCAAAGTCAACACCCAGGCCTGCCATCTTGGAAAGGCCTCATCTTACACACCCATTTCCTCTTCCTTCTCTCCTCCAGATCATACTTCAATCTCCTGCCTTAATATTTCTGGGGGTTTAGGAATGGGGTTTAAAGAGGAACTCATGGACTCCCTTGATTCTTTCATGGAGGTGAGGATGGGGGAAAAGAGAGGGATGTTTTGTCAGGAAACATTGTTATCTTTTCTCTTTATGTTCATTTGTTTTGTTTTGTTGCTTAATGGAGGAGTAGAGGGATGACCACTTTGAGGTACAGAGCTCTCCTTTACTTCCTCTGTTTTCATATCCTCATGAAGGCAGAAGAACAAAGTGAAGTCATTTAGTACATGACCATGCCCTAGTCCATACTCCTTTCCTTTTATTCACATTAGACAAGCAGAATGAAATTACATTTCCTTGTTAAAAAAAGCGGGGGTAGGGGTGAAACTTTTTTTCCTCATAGAATGTCTGAGCTGGAATCACCTTGGAGATGTGGAGGCCTGTAATTTCAGACTCTGTTATATGGTGCTCTCAGGCTCTGTGGAGGAGAAGGTGAATAGACTTCTCTGCCCACTTCAAACATGGCTCTGCTTTGATTCTTTTATATACCTTGGTTTTGTATAAGATTTATTGATAAAAGACTACCACCAATTTTTAAAAAGCATAAAAATCCACTCATCTTCTTTAATTACCTTCTTTTGCTGATGACAAAAAGATGCAGTGAAATAGATGGATTGTCCGGGAACTTCAGTGCACATCAAGCAGAATGAGAATCTGGGCCTTTTAACCTCCTGTCTAGTGTTCTAATCTTTTCCCTACTCATGCTGTGCATGCTATGTGATTTACTAGCCAAGAGGAAGTGGGGTCAGGGGTGTTGGGATAAAGGAAGCTGACTGACCCTGGATCTTACCCTCCCAATGATGAAGTCATCTTAGAGCCTTTAGCACCTCTGTCATTGCTTCTGCTTCACACCAGGAAGCTGAAGCACATGATTCCCTACTGATGATGCTTTGTGCAGCCCCATGTGGGCCACACTGAGCCACACCAGCCAGCTCAGACTCTCAGCTTGCAGGCCTGAGAAAGTAGACTCACCGTGCAGAGAACATCCTCCTCCAGGTCCTTCAAGCCCCCCAACTCCAAGGAAACATATCTTTTAAGATGTTAACAAAAGTCTATTTCTTCTGTCTCATTGTTGGTGTATATAAATGCAACTGATTTCTGTGAATTGATTGTATATCCTGACACTTTACTGAATTCCTGTATGAGATCCAGCAATTTTGGGGTAGAGTCTTTTGGGTTTTCCACATAGAGGATCATGTCATCTGCAAAGCGTGAGAGTTTGACTTCTTCTTTGCCAGTTTGAATGCCTTTTATTTCTTTTTGTTGTCTAATTGCTGAGGCTAGGACTTCTAGTACTATGTTGAATAGCAGTGGTGATAGTGGACATCCCTGCCATGTTCCTGACCTTAGGGGAAAAGATCTCAGTTTTTCCCCCTTGAGAATGATATTCACTATGGGTTTTTCCATATATGGCTTTTATGATATTGAGGTATGTACCCTCTATCCCTATACTGTGAAGAGTTTTAATCAAGAAAGGATGCTGTACTTTGTCAAATGCTTTTTCTGCATCTATTGAGAGGATCATATGGTTCTTGTCCCTTCTTTTATTTATGTAGTGTATCACATTGATTGATTTGTGGATGTTGAACCAATTTCCAGCTCAGGAATAAATCCCACTTGGTTGTGGTGAATAATCCTTTTAATGTACTGTTGGATCCTCTTGGCTAGTATTTTGGTGAGAATTTTTGCATCCATGTTCATCAGGGATATTGGTCTGTAATTCTCCTTTTTGATGGGGTCTTTGTCTGGTTTTGGGATCAAGGTAATGCTGGCATCATAAAAAGAGTTTGGAAGTTTTCCTTCCATTTTGATTTTTTGAAACAGCTTCAGAATAGGTATTAATTCTTCTTTAAATGTTGGTAGAATTCTCCTGGGAAGCCATCCATTGGGAGATTTCTGATTGCCACTTCAATTTCCTTGCTGGTTATGGGTTTGTTCAGGTTTTCAATTTCTTCCTGGTTCAGTTTTGGTAGTTTATACATCTCTAGGAATGCATCCATTTCTTCCAGATTGTCTAATTTGTCAGCATATAGTTGCTCATAATATGTTCTTATAATTGTTTATATTTCTTTGGTGTTGTTTGTGATCTCTCCTCTTTCACTCATGATTTTATTTATTTGGGTCCTTTCTCTTTTCTTTTTGATAAGTCTGGCCAGGGTTTTATCAATCTTATTAATTCTTTCAAAGAACCAGCTCCTAGTTTCATTGATCTGTTCTACTGTTCTTTTGGTTTCTATTTCATTGATTTCTGCTCTAATCTTTATTATTTCTCTTCCCCTGAAATTTGTATGGAACCAGAAAATACCCTAAATAGTCAAAGGAATGTTGAAAAAGAAAACCAATCTGGTGGCATCACAATAGACTTTAAGCTCTATTACAAAGCTGCAGTCATCAAGACAATATGGTACTAGCACAAAAACAGACACATAGATCAATGGAACAGAATAGAGAGCCCAGAAATGGACCCTCAACTCTATGGTCAACTAATCTTCAACAAATCAGGAAAGAATATCCAATAGAAAAAAGACAGTCTCTTCAACAAATGGTGTTGGGAGAATTGGACAGCCACATGCAGAAGAATGAAACTGGACCATTGCCTTACACCACACACAAAAATAGACTCCAAATGGTTGAAAGACCTAAATGTGAGACAGGAATCCATCAAAATCCTTGAGGAGAACACAAGCAGCAACCTCTATGACCTCAGCTGCAGCAACTTCTTGCTAGATCCATCTCCAAAGGCAAGGGAAACAATGGCAAAAATGAACTATTGGGACTTCATCAAGATAAAAAGCTTTTGCACAGCAAAGAACACAGTCAACAAAACCAAAAGACAACCAACAGAATGGGAGAAGATATTTGCAAATGACATATCAGATAAGGGGCTAGTATCCAAAATCTATAAAGAACTCATGAAACTCAACACCCAAAGAACACATAATCCAATCAAGAAATGGGCAGAAGACATGAACAGACATTTCTGCAAAGAAGACATCCAAATGGCCAACAGACACATGAAAAAGTACTCAACATCACTCGGCATCAGGGAAATCCAAATCAAAACCACAATGAGATACCACCTCACACTACGACAGATGTTGACAGGATGTGAAGAAAGGGGAACCCTCCAACACTGTTGGTGGGAATGCAAGCTGGTGCAGCCACTCTGGAAAACAGTATAGAGGTTCTTCAAAAAGTTGAAAATAGAGCTACCCTATGACTCAGCAATTGCACTACTGGGTATTTACCCCAAGGACACAGATGTAGTGATCTGAAGGGACACGTGCACCCCAATGTTTATAGCAGCAATGTCCACAATAGCCAAACTGTGGAAAGAGCCTAGATGTCCATCAACAGATGAATGGATAAAGAATAAGTGGTATATATATACAATGGAATATTACACAGCCATCAAAAAAATGAAATCTTGCCATTGCAATGACATGGATGGAACTAGAGGGTATTACGCTAAGCGAAATAAGTCAATCAGAGAAAGACAAGTATCATATGATCTCACTGACATGAGGAATTTGAGAAACAAGGCAGAGGATCATAGGGGAAGAGAGAAAAAAATGAAACAAGAGGAAACAAGAGGGAGACAAACCATAAGAGACTCTTAATCTTAGTAAACAAATTGAGGGTTGCTGGAGGGGAAGGAGGTGGGGGGGATGGGGTGGCTGGGTGATGGACACTGGGGAGGGTATGTGTTGTGGTGAGCACTGGGTTATGTAAGACTGATGAATCACAGACCTGTACCCCTGAAACAAATAATACCTTGTATATTAATTAATTGAATTTAAATAAAATAAATAAATAAATGTGTGTTCAAGTGAAAATGAAAAAAATAAAAATAAAAAAGATGTTAACAAGTCTATAACTTCAAAATGTGAATGGATAGAATACTCTGCTAAGGCCATGACTTGTGATATCACTTCAAAGAGATTTCTGCACCTTCCTGACACTAAATAGCTCTGAAATGACACAGTACTCTTATCTGTATTAATCAACCTGACACCCTCTATTTACAATCTTCTACTTTTTGTTTTGTGGTTTTGCATAGAACCATAAAATGGACAGTTCCTTAAAAGTTGGGATCAGAGTCTGAGAACCTTATTCTTCAAACCTCAAAGTGGTACCTATAAATAAGAATATGCATATAAGCTTAGACAAAATATTAGAGTCATAGGCTACCCTGGAAAATGCAGTATTTGTAGTAACTGGTAAATATACATAGGAGAATGCTATGTTCTTAATAGGTTCTTATATCTCTGAGGAAGAAATAAATTAGGCCCTGGCTCCACACACCCCATGACAAAAATATAAATGATTTAGAGGAAGTATATGGTGGCCAAAGATAAAAATGAAATAAATGATGAGCTTGTTGATGATAGGCAGAGTGAAAAATAACAATGCATCTGGAGGTAATGGGATGATGACATCCTTTTCAATACAATCCAGAACACACTGTTGACCACTGTCTGTAAGTAAGGACCAGGCATCATAGGAATGCTGATTCAAAGGGAACACTCTATTTTCCAAGGTAATGGTGCAAGGCAGTCCCAGATGGAAGTGGAATAGGACCAGATTCAGGTCCAGAGTGAATAAGTTGTTTATAGTCTGGAAAAGAGCATGGAAATGGAGGGGAGCTTCTGGATGACCATTTTAGCTCACTCCAGGGTCTGGTCACAGTGTTGGGAAGAGGAAACAGCATTGGCTGCAGTGTCAGCAATGATTTGGAGAAGGTTTTTGCTGAAGGTAAGCAGCAGTGAAAAGACTTAAGTTTCAACTTGGGTCTTTTGTTTGCCCAATGTGTTGTGTTTTCCAACATTGTCATTTGGCAGTAATGGCAATGCTGATCTTAGTTGTTGCAGGAAAACTCATAATTCTCCTTGTCCAGTGGAAGATAAGGAAAATAGCCAGGAAGAGCCTGCTACTCCCCTCGGGGAGTAGCAGTAGGTTTTTACCTCTTTTTTTTTTTTCTTTCAAAGTAGAACTAGCTAAATGGACAGAGAACTCACAATGGAATGTCTAAGAAGTACCCAGGAAGTCTACTTTACTGCTGAAAAATCAAGAATGTAGAGGGAAGATGCCTGAACCAGAAAACTGGTGGAAAATAAACAAAACAAAATAGTTTTTTGGAAAAAACAAAACAAAACAACAAATCTGCCTCTTTGGCTTTTTTTTCTTTCTTCCTGAGAATAATAATGTTTTACAAAGGTAGTGAGTATAAGGGCTAACTGAGTAGACAGAGAGTATCTATTTACTGTAAAGAGTTCAAAGGGGGCAGAGATTACAGTAGGTTGGAGCAGTTGAGGAAATGGTGCCTGGACCTTGGTCTTCAAGGATGGGTACAATTCACATTAAGTGGAAAGAAAACAGAAAGAAGGGGCTTGCTGGGTAGAGGGAGATGTCATGTACAAAGGAAGCAGGAAGCACAAGGCCACTATTATTCCTGGTTTAACAGATGAGAAAACTGAGGCTCAGACTAAGTCACTTATCTAAGATACACAGCTCATACACCACTATACTGGGAAATAAAGTAAAGCTACTTGATGCCAAAATCCACATTCCTTCCCCCAGAACCCAAGTTCACAAGGCTGACAGACACATAAGCAACTATAACAGATGATCATGAATTGAAAGCTGTCTCATTACTTTTCATTTTCATTTAGTTATACTTTTCATGACATGATCAAAAAGAAAGCAACATTGTTTTCTGGAAAAATATTTATTTCCTGAACTGATGTCACCTAATTAATTCACATGGGAGGGTCCTCCAAATGGAGAAATAGGGGAGACACAACATGGCTCAAAACTTAAGCTGGCAAATTTCTGAGGATGAGGTGACACTGAAATGGGGCAGCGGGAGAGAACAGAAAAGTAGTAAGAAAGTGGAGGCAGAATCATTTAGCTCTAAAATGTTCTGAATTAAGCTGATGATCCTTTTCTGTTTAGACACATTTCAGATTTTCAGAAATTAAAGTTTCTGTCCAAAGCAATATAACATCCTTGGTGTTTGCAAGGTATGTGTTCTTTTCAAAGGTTTCAAATCAAGGCAAATGGATGACCCAGGAAGGATTACCAGTGACCTTGGTGAGTCCAGGATCTAACTCTCACCTGCCTCCAATCCTTTGTGGAATAAAGTGGTAAATCAAGTGATGTGTAATAGAGATTAATCTTTTCTTTTAGAGCTACAATTCCAGTGTCTGGGTGTCTCTGGCTCCTGCTAGCTTGCTGGGCCTAGCCTCACAAGTGACTAGGTAATGGATTGATGAACTACTCAATGACCCATGATTAACTCAATCCCTTGCATCTGAAGTTCAAAATTAAACAGATGAAGATGTTAGGTAGTTGGTAAGGATAAAATATCTTTAGGATGGCTGTGACTGCCTGAGCAAAAGAGTACCGAAACCCTTCTAGTGGTTGGAGTTAGAATAACAAGCTCTATGACATTTCTGTTATCTTTGAGGTAGGTACAGCTTCATCTTCTCAATGATCCCCTAAAACTCCTTGCCTACTTCTACTAGAACCCATGTCACATTGTAACTGTCTATGCACAGGTATCCCATTCTCAGTAGACTGAATGCTTGGAGGCAGTCACAGTATTCTATCCTTATTTGTATTCCCACTTCCTTGCATACAGTAGATGCCCATCAAATGTTGAATGGGTGAGTGGGGAGACGGATGGAGAAAATCATCACCCTCACCATGGTTAAGCAACTCAAAACTGGTGATGGAATGCTTAACATTAACTTGGCAGTGGAAGGAAATAATCCTGAGAAGAGTTCATTTCCATAAAGGCATCTCAGATAAACCAACTAAGGAATGTGTATAGGCAATCAAATGAATAATCTGTTGAAAAAGCACCCATAAGTTTCAGAAATTTGTTTTCAAGGAAGGCAAGTCATGAATGAGGGTATTTACAGCCTTGCAACTTTTAATTGTAACAATGTTGTAGAATGAGCAGATACCAGAAAAGGCGGTTAGGATCATCACCCAGATATTTGGCAAATCTACCCTTTGACTAGTTAATTATTCAAACCATCTGGAGTGATTTTTAAATACTACATTCCAGAACAGTGGTTCTCAACTCCTTTTCTTATGTTCTACAAGTCTTCTGTTTCTCCTCTTGCTCCCCCCATCTCTTCCTCACTCCTCTGAACCCTCTTCACCCAGTTACTGTGTTTTTCACCTTGGTGGAGGAATGGCACAGTGTGAGAAACTCAAAATCTCTTAAGAGCCACTTCTTTGCTGTGATTGTAAAATTCTCAGAACTGTGGGTGTAAAGAAACAGTTGCAGATTCGTCTAAAATGTATGAAGAGCAATACCAGAGGAGAACATTCCCTCTATAACTAAAAAAAGTTTCTCCAGGCTGGGAAGATGTAGAGAAAGAGCAGATATGATGAAGGCAAAGAAGTGGGTGGACTTCACAGAGAAGCTGATATCCTATTTTCTGGGAAGAGTCCCAGAGAGGTGGCAAGATCCTGAGAGATTTACGGGAATAGAACCTACACCCAAAAGACAGAACCAGAGAGAAGGACTGGCTGTGGGCAGATCAAGATGAGAGAGAGACACAGACAATCAACAAGATCACCATGTCCAGGATGATCTGGCAGCAGAAAGATGGTCCCCATGATTCATCACAGGACCCAGAATCTGTGAGGAGATTCTCCAGCCTTTAAGTAACAGAAAGTGGCAGTTCAGCAGCAACCTGAATGGACTACTAACTGAAGACTACGCTGAACCACAGAGTCTCAGTAAAAACCTGTGGTGATGAATGGTGTGCTCCTGAAACCCCATGTCTTATTCTGTATAAGGTCCTCACAACTGAGCCACAGCACTGCAGAAAAGGGGAAGAGACCTTAAAATGAGCTTAAATTTTCCTTTCTATGCTGTAATTGTGAGCTCAACATAGTAATTAGAGATACAGAAGTATAAACAATTTGTATATTCTGTATGTCTAAGTGGGACTGAAACCCACTTTTGCTATTTATCTACCTTTCTATCCACCCATCCATCCATCATTTTCCACCCTCCATCTCTTTCCAGAAAAAACCTAAGGCAGCTTATAAGTATATATGACCATTTAAAGAATCTTGGTGCTACCATAGTAGATACATGAGTTAGACCAGACATTGCAACTCAGAAACCAAGAGGGACCATGTAGCCAACACAAATAAATAAAGCATGTCAAAGTAAGCCAAATCCTTTGCCTAAACTGTGTCCACTTTTACTGACCTACAGCGTGTTCCATGATGTTGAACATCCGAATTTAAGATTACGGATGTGTGTGTGTATATGTGCATATGTATGTATGTATGTATATACATAAACCTAATCAAATGATATACCTAATCAAAGAACTCAGTTACAAAATTTAAAATGCAATAATTAAAAATTTTGTAACTGAGTTCTTTGATTAGGAACCAGAAACCTGACAATGTCAGATCTTGCACTTTGTGTTATGCATTACAGGCATTGTGCTTTGCAGATATTATGTTTTTTACAAATTGAAGGTTCAAGACTTCAGTGGAGTACAAAAAACAAAAAAACAAAAACAAAAACAAAAAACTT
The DNA here is from genome assembly GCF_964656455.1 of Halichoerus grypus. Taxonomy (NCBI): domain Eukaryota; kingdom Metazoa; phylum Chordata; class Mammalia; order Carnivora; family Phocidae; genus Halichoerus; species Halichoerus grypus. The sequence continues at coordinate 102,769,164 of NC_135718.1, read as the reverse complement.
CAGTTGGAAGAAGTTGACTGCAGGTGTGGTGGGAATAGCAAGAGAACTAGAATGACAAGTGGAGCCTGATGATGGGACTGAATTGCTGGAATCTCATGATCAAACTTTAGGGTTTCTTCTTATGGATGAGCAAAGAAAGTAATTTTTTGAGATGGAATCTACTCCTGGTGTAGATGCTGTGAAGACTGTTGAAATGACAATAAAGGATTTAGAACCTTACAAAAACTTCGTTGATAAGGCAGTGGTGGCATTGGAGAGGATTGACTCCAATCTTGAAAGAAGTTCTTATGTGAGTAAAATGCTATTGAGCAGCATCACAAGCTACAGAGAAACTGTCATGAAAGGAAGAGTCAATCGATCTGGCAAACTTCATCATTGTCTTATTTTAAGAAACTGCCACAGACACCTCAACCTTCAGCAACCACCACCCTGACCAGTCAAGCAGCCATCAACATGGAAGCCAGATCCTCCATCAGCAAAAAGATTATGACTCTCTGAAAACTCAGGGGATGGTTGGCGTTTTTTAGCAATAAAATATTTTTAAATTAAAGTATTTTTAGGCATAATGCTATTGTGTACTTAATAGACTACAATATAGTGTAAACATAACTTTTATGTGCACTGGGAAACCAAAAAATTCCTTTGACTCTCTTTATTATATTTGCTTTATTGCAGCAGGCTGGAATGGAACACACAATATTTCCAAGTTATGCCTGTATATAGAATTCAGCCTCATGTATTTTAACTGGTAATGATGTTTAATTTTATTCATTATAATAATAGCTGAGTACAAACATAGGTTCTTCCAAACAGAGAGAGTTTTTACACTGGTTTTTATATTCAGGGCACTGTTCCTCAGTTCTGCACTCATACCAATAATATTAATTGTGAATAACAACTTGGACAATCAGTTCATTTTCAAAAAGTCTGATATCAGAAAACCATTTTTGAAAAATAGTGTTCTAATCCCCAATTTTGAAACAGTAGGTTTGGCAACTGCTTTTAGTTACAGGAGGCAGAAACCAATTTCAGTATATGAAAGTGGACCATACTATTCCTTGACAAATGAGTTTCCCAGAGGCATAGTTTTGTTAGGAAAGAGCAAATGAAGTCATGTATTTGCATACCATCAATAAATGCCCCTGTAGGTAAATATTTAAAATATTTACATGGTTTGTAATAACAATCAAAAGGGCCAAGTTTTGATCTAACCTCTCTCATAAGTTATGTCTAGAATTTCCCTTTGATTAACATGAACAAATCAGTTTTTTTTCTCCAACAAATCAAAAAAGGTATTCAGCACCGTGTAGTGAATGACCAAGCCACGTGATTTGTATGTTCTACAGCAGATTAGGTGTTGACCTTTTTGTTGATCTAAGTAACATATTGCACTGTCTGTGGTTCTAGTACAGCAGCATGTCCGGGTTATGGAGGTAATAATCACATCCACAGTGGGTAAGATTTAAAATTTTCTAACCCAAAATGATTTCTCTGAGCAATGCAGTAGGCAGATTTTAGAGTTCCTGGTCCTTGTAAAACAATATCACTCTGGATTTGTTTCACTATAATCTAAAGTTACCACCAAGAACCAACTGTACTCACAAGAGTACCATCTCAAATCACACTTAGTCTTTTTGAGTAGTCTGCATTAAGTCTTTCAGGACTAATTCTGAACACATTAAAAAAAAATCATTCCCAGGGATGGTGTCTCTCCTGGGCCTCTGTCTCTTCCAAATGTTATTTAGTAATGGTAAAACATTCATCAACACCACAAAAATAAGATGGTATTAACTAAATCGGTATTTCTATTAGTTGCAAGAAGAACTACTCCAAATGATTTTAATTTTTTGTAAAACTTGTCCTGTAGTTTTTCTGCTATGTCTTCAAAATGATAAGCAACATCACGTCTGGTTAGACTTCCATTTCCAAATGGTTATTCCTGATCAGGAAACACCATTTCTGTTTGGACAACTGGCACACATTTATAAAAATTGTCATCAGTAAGCACTTCCGATTCCAGGAAAAATTTTCTTAATACATAGCTGCATTTCACAACAGCATATCCTGTATCATAATTAAGCCTTGATGACAAGTTATGCCATTTCATAGTTGACTAGTACTTAACCTACATAATTCCCATATTCATATTGCTGCCTCAAGTTGTATTCTCTTGTCTCAGACACACATTTTTTTGCATATTAATTATATAAACATCTTTGATTAAAAAAAAAAGACGGGGTTAAGATTTATTTTGTGTGGTCTCTAATTCAAATTAACCCTGAACAAAGCTTATATTACAAAAAAAAAAAATGTAATGAACAAGGAGTTATATGTAGGGAAGCTGAATTTGGGAAAGGCAAACATTCTCATCTCAGTGACACCCTAGGTTTTGAGCAATTCTGTAAGAAGGTTAGAACTTCAGTTTTTATTTATTATTTACACACATTTTTATTTCTTTCAAAGTGTATGTACAACAAATGAATCATGCCAGTGTCTCTCTTAGTGAGGATATGCTCTGTAGCTGCTACAAGAACACCCAACTTTATAGCTGAAGTGGTGTTTTAAGCATGACAGGCAATGAATTAAAACACTAAAACAGGCCTAGTATTATGAGACATTTCAGGGTTTTTTTCTTTTCTTTTTTTTTTAAATTCAAGTATAATTAATATACAGTATTATATTAGTTTTAGATGTACAACATAGTGATTCAACAATTTTATACATTACTCAGTGCTCTTAAGCCCCTTCAACTATTTCACCAATCCCCCCACCGACCTCTCCTCTGGCAACCACCAGTTTGTTCTCTATATTTAAGAGTCTGGTTTTTTGTCTCTTTTTTTTCCTTTGTTCATTTGTTTTGTTTCTTAAATTCTACACGAGTGAAATAATATGGCATTTGTCTTTCTCTGACTTATTTCACTTAGCATTATACCCTCCAGATCCATCCATGCTGTTGCAAATGACAAGATTTCTTTTTTATGGCTGAGTAATATTCCATTGTATTCATATACTACCTCTTCTTTATCCATTCATCTATGGATGGACATTTGAGTTGCTTCCATATCTTGGCTATTGTAAATAATGCTACTATAAACATAGGAGGGCAGGGGCACCTGGGTGGCTCAGTCAGTTAAGCATCTACCTTCAGTTCAGGTCATGATCCCAGGGTCCTGGGATCAAGTCCCACATCGGGCTCCCTGCTCAGCGGAGAGTCTGCTTTTCCCTCTCCCTCTGCTGCTCCCCCTGCTTATGCTCTCCCCCTCTCTCTCTCTCTGTTAAATAAATAAGTAAAATCTTTTTAAAAAGTAAAAAATAACCATAGGAGGGCATATATCTTTTCAAATTAGTGTTTTTGTTTTCTTTAGGTAAATACTCAGTTGTGGAATTATGGTAATTCTGTTTTTAATTTTTTGAGGAACCTCAATACTGTTTTCTGCAGTGGCTACCCCAGCTTGCATTCCCATCACAGATAGTTCAGGATTTTAACATACACCAGGCATGGCAATTCTAATGTCAACTTGCCAGTCTCTCTTTTTTTTTTTTTTTTTTAAGAGAGAGAGGGGCGCCTGGGTGGCTCAGTTGGTTAAGCGACTGCCTTCGGCTCAGGTCATGATCCGGGAGTCCCGGGATCGAGTCCCACATCGGGCTCCCTGCTCGGCAGGGAGTCTGCTTCTCCCTCTGACCCTCCCCCCTCTCGTGCTCTCTCATTCTCTCTCTCTCTCAAATAAATAAATAAAATCTTTAAAAAAAAGAGAGAGAGAGAGAGCCCACATGAAAGGCAGGGGGTGGGGCAGAGGGAGAGGGAGAGAGAATCTTAAGCAGGCTCCACACTCAGGGTGGACCCCAATGCGGGGTTTGAACTCACCACCCTGAGATCATGACATGAGCCCAAATCAAGAGTCGGATGCATAACTGGCTGAGACACCCCCGGGGCCCCTTGCCAGTCTTTTAATAGTGACTAACCCCCCAAAATTTTTTCACACACTGTGGGCAATGTTGTGTGGGCAAATAAATCTGCCTCTGGACCTTGAGCCAACATTTTGCAACTTTCAGGTGGCTGGAGATCTTTGCTTTGAGAGAGGAGTGCTTTTATTTACTTATTTTTAATTGAGATGTAATTGACATATAACATTGCATTAGTTTTAGGTGTACAACATAATGATTTAATATATGTATATATTGCAAAATGATTACAATATTAATTAGCATCCATCACCACAGTTACAATTTTTTTCTGTGATGAGACCTTTTAAGATTTACTCTCTTAGCAACTTCCAAATACAAAATAAAGTATTATTAACCATGATATACATTACATTCCCAGGACTTACTTATAAGTGAAGTTTGTACTTTTTTAAGCTATATATATGTATTTTATTATTATTAACATATAAGTTTGTACTTTTTGACCACCTTTACCCATTTTGCCCCCTTCTCATCACTCACCTCTGGCAACTACCAGTCTGCTTTCTGTATCTATGAGTTTTGGGTATTTTGGGGGGAGGTTAGAGTCCACATATAAATAAGATCATATGATATTTGTCTTTCACTGACTTATTTCACTTAGCATAATGCCCCCAAGGTCCATCCATACTGTTGCCAGATTTCCTTCATTTTTATGGTTAATGTTGCATTGTTTGTTTGTATATTATATATATTCAGTTCCTCTGTCCATTTTTAATCAGATTGTCTGTTTTTATGCTATTAAGTTGCATAAGTTCTTTGTGATAGATATACATATATGTCATATATATCACATTTTCTTTATCCATTAATCTGTCCATGGACACTTAAGTTGTATCCATATCTTGGCTATTGTAAATAATGCTGCAATGAACATGGGGGTACAAAAATCATTTTGAGATAGTGATTTTGTATCTTTTGGATAAATATCCAGAAGTGGAATTGTTGAATCATACAGTAGTTCCATTTTAAAATTCTTGAGCAACCTCCATACAGTTTTCTTTTTTTTCCCATTTGATTTATTTTTTAACATATAGTATATTATTAGTTTCAGAGGTAGAGTTCAGTGATTCATCAGTCTCATAAAATACCCAGTGCTCATTACATCCTGTGCCCTCCTCAATGTGCATCACCCAGTTACCCCATCCCCCACTCCCCTCCCCTCCAGCAACCCTCAGTTTGTTTTCTATGATTAAGAGTCTCCTATGGTCCATACAGTTTTCTATAGTGGCTGCACCAGTTTACTTTCCTACAAAGAGTGCACAAGAGTTCCCTTTTCTTCACATCCTCACCAACACTTGTTATTTCTTGTCTTCTTGATAACAGCCATTCCAACAGGTGGGAGGCAGTATTTCATTGTGGTTTTATTTATTTTTTAAAGGTTTTTTTTTTTTAAGATTTTATTTTTTCTTTGTGAGAGAATGAGAGAGAGAGGAGCAGGGGGAGGGGCAGAGGCAGAGGGAAAAGCAGGCTCCCCCTGAGCAGGGAGCCCAACATGGGGCTCCATCCTAGGACTCTGGGATCATGACCTGAGCCAAAGGCAGATGCTTAACAGACTGAGCCACCCAGGTACCCCTCATTGTGGTTTTAATTTGCATTTCTCTGATGATGAGTGATGTTGAGCACATTTTCATGTACCTGTTGTCTATCTGTATGTCTTCTTTGGAGAAATGTCTATTCAGTTCCTCTGCCCATTTTCTTTATATATTTTGGATACTAATCCCTTATCGGATATCTGATTTGCAAATACTTTCTCCTATTCTGCAAGCTGCCTTTCATTTTGTTGATGGTTTCCTTTGGTGTATAGAAGATTCTTAGTTTAATGTACCCCACTTGTTTATTTTTGCTTTTGTTGCATTTGTTTTTGATGTCAAATCCAAAAAATCACTGCCAAAACTGTTGCCAAGGGGTTTACCCTCTATATTTTCTTCTAGGAGTTTTATGGTTTCAGGTCTTATGTTCAAATCTTTAATCCATTTTGAGTTAATTTTTTGTGTGTGTAATGGGAGATAGTGAGGTCTGCTTTTCTTTTAGCTTTATTCTCTAGCTATTCAGTTTACTGCCATGGTCTAGCCCTCCCCAAAAATGTCAGGTTGCCAGAGATCTTACTTCTGAAAATTTTCACCATAGTCTTTCTTGTCTGCTTACAGTAATCACAAGCTCAGCTTGAGCTGAACTGAGTCTGATGGTATGACATGTTATGTCATGCCAAGCTCTAGGAGCTGGAGTGTTAGGAGTGCTCCATTTTACTGAGGTTACCCTGGTTGCATCAGGAACATGTGATGGGCCCTGGCCAACTGGAAGTGCTTAGTGATGCAAAGACATCTTTATATCATCTTCATGGGCACAATCATGCAGGAGGTCAGGAGGCACTGCCACTTAGCAGGCCCTAGTTGAGCATGAGGCTGAGGCCATGTTACTGCTACTCTTGTCCCTTCCTGAAAATGTGCTCACCTTCTTCCTTTTTTTGATTTTTCAGTGGCTTCCCATCACTCTCATGCTATAAGCCTAGATTCCTAGCATGACATATAAGACCCACTGCCCATCTGAACAGTCTGTTGATTCACCTCTGATATGTCATCTCTTCCCTTCTCACCCTTAAATTTAGGTACCACTCAAATAAGTATCTCTCTGAACTATCACTGTTCTATTAACTCCATGACTGTATATTCTGTTTCTTCTGCTTTCAGATCCTTTCTTTCCTTCCACCATGCCCACTAACAGGCTAACTAGAGATTATCATTCAAAACTCTGTTCTGGTATTCCACTCGATAAATTTATCCTGATTAATCGGAAGCCCCTTGGGTACCTGGGTGGCTCAGTCGATTAAGCGTCTGCCTTCAGCTAGGGTCATGATCCCAGATCCTGGGATTGAGCCCTGCATCGGGCTCTCTGCTCAATGGGGAGCCTGTTTCTCCCTCTCCCTCTGCCTGCCACTCCCCCTGCTTGTGCTCTCTCTCTCTCTCTCTGTCAAATAACTAAATAAAATCTTTGAAAAAAATTAGAAGCCCCTCTCTGCCTGCTATTTCCTGGACTTTCTGAACCAACTTTTATGAAAATAATATGCTGCTCATATGAGTGAGAAATGAATGATCATAAGTGGAAAATGCAGATTTATAGGTTTAAAGTTGAATGCTATCTAGAGAAACCAGTCTTGGCAGGGATAGGGAGTGATTAAGGAAAATATCTTTTATATACAACTAATTCTTCCTGTGGTTTTGTGGAAATCAGCCTGGATTAAAGCTTTGGAAATTTTTTTTTAGTTTTCATTTATTTATTTATTTGAGAAAGAGAGAGAGAGAGAGAAAGAGAGCAGGGGAGGGGCAGAGAGGAAGGGAAAGGCAGAGAATCTCAAGCAGACTTTGTGCTGAGTGCAGCCCACCATGGGGCTCAATCTCATGACCCTTAGATCACGACCTGAGCTGAAACCAAGAGTCAGATGCTTAACCAACTGAGCCACCCAGGCGCCCCAAAGCTCTGGGAATTCCTAAATGTACATCACAAATTACTAGCAAATCAAAAGATTCCAACTTCAGTTGAAAGCTAAGGCTCTCTCTGCCTAACAATTTAGAAAAATATTTATTTATTTATTTTTTAAGATTTTATTTATTTATTTGAGAGAGAGAGTGAGAGAGAGAGCATAAGACAGAGAGATCCAGGAAACAAACTGAGGGTTGCTGGAGTGGTCGGGGGTGGGAGGGATGGGGTGGCTGGGTGATAGACATTGGGGAGGGTATGTGCTATGGTGAGCGCTGTGAATTGTGTAAGACTGTTGAATCACAGATCTGTACCTCTGAAGCAAATAATACATTATATGTTAAAAAAAAAAGAAGAAGAAGAAGAAGATAGCAGGAAGGGAAGAATGAAGGGGGGAAATCGGAGGGGGACACAAACCCTGAGAGACTATGGACTCTGAAATACAAACTGAGGGTTCTAGAGGAGAGGGGGGTGGGAGGATGGGTTAGCCTGGTGATGGGTATTCAAGAGGGCACGTTCTGCATGGAGCACTGGGTGTTATACGCAAACAATGAATCATGGAACACTACATCAAAAAAAAAAAAAAGAAGACAAACTGCTAGTTACCAGAGGGGTGGGGTGCAGGGATGGGGAAAATAGGGGGTGGGAACTAAAGCGTACACTTATCATGGTGAAAAAAAATGAGAAAAATATTTACAAGACAAGAAAATAAAGTGGTTAGTTTAAAAAAAAAAAAGAGAGAGAGAGAGAGAGATCATGAGCAGGGGGAGGGGTAGAGGGAGAAGCAGATTCCCTGCTAAGGACCCTGGGATCATGACCTGAGCTGAAGGCAGATGCTTAACCAACTGAGCCACTCAGGCACCCTAGAAAAATATTTATTCAAAGTGTTATTTTAATTCTTTAAATGAAAGCAAGAAAACTGACCTGATTTTTTTTTTCTTTAACTCTTAAGATGGGGTGAAAAAAGAAAGACACTACTATAGTGGATGTTGTTCCTACCCTGCCCAGATCCTTTTCATTGAGTAGGCACACCCATCACCACCAAAGGCACACAGCTGCCCCTTCTCCAGAGAACTGCCATCTAAGAGAAGCCACCTGCCCTCAAGCAGTCAGCCACCAATGACTGGCAGACGGTGAATATACAGTACTGGCTCCCTTTCTCAAAGTGGGACTCCCTGTGGTATAATTCATGCTCCAGAACTCCCTGTGGGACACAGGCAGAAGCTAGTTCCAGCTGAGATCATATCCTTACTTCCTTTCCCTATCTTATTCCACTCCCTTGCCTTCCCTTCTCTTGAGAGCATTTCTTCAATAAACTGCCTTCATGAAAATCTATCTCAGGGTCCTCATCTAGGGAACTTGATCTAAGACACTTATCACCTTAGTAGATCCATCTGGTTCCCACTACAAGGACTAAGTGGTTTCAAATACTCTGCTGTTGTTTGAAGAAGGCAGGGCTCTTTGTATAGCGTAATACCCCTACATTAGAAGGCCACCTTCTGACATGCATCCCCCATTAGGAGTTTGTTCTGCTGTGGACTTGCCAGATATACCCTCAGATCAAGATACAGCAACCCCAGAAAGCCCAAAGATCCATCGACTGATGAATGTATAAAGAAGATGTGGTATGTATTTACAATGGAATATTACTCAGCCATCAAAAAGAATGAAATCTTGCCATTTGTAACGATGTGGATGGAACTAGAGGGTATTAAGCTAAGTGTATTAAGTCAGTTAGAGATATACAAATACCATATGATTTCACTCATATGTGGTGAAAGAAAACAGATGAACAAAGGGGACAGGAAAGAAAAATAAAACAAGATAAAAACAGAAAGGGAGGCAACCATAAAAGACTCTTAACTATAGAGAACAAACAGGGTTGCTGGAGGGGAAGTGGGTGGGGGATGGGGTAAATGGGTGATGAGCATTAAGGAGGGCACCTGTTGTGATGAGCACTGGGTGTTATATATAAGTGATGAATTACTATATTTTACTCCTGAAACCAATACTACATTATATGTTAACTAACTTGAATTTAAATAATAGATAAATAAATTAATTAAAAGATACAGCAACCCCATTCAGGTAAACAAGTACATACTGCTACTCCCACCCCCCCAAATATAGATTTCCCTATAGATTCCTAGTAGAAATAACTTAATAAGTCCAATTCTTATTTCTAGATCAAATAAGGAAAACAGAGCAAGACAGGAAAATATTTCAATGCAAGTAATGTCAAAATAATCAGAAATTCCTGTAATCGTTAATAAAAGAAAAGCTGACCTTATAAATATTTACTTCATCTGAAACATTAGCAATCCCATTTATTACCTATGATTAAGAGTCTAATTAATAATTCATTGTTGACATGTATTTTTCTTGCTTACTAAAAGTTAGCCATCACTTCATTATGCAGAATGGTGAGAAACCATCTTTGGTTGAGATTCCAAAGCTGTGGATTCCAATGGTGTTGCAATACACTAAGGCATTTTCAGATATTAAAAATGGGGGCAGGTTACCACCAAGTTTTCAAAGATTGAATTTTTGGATAAAGCTTAAATTAATTTTGCATATGAAGATTCAGGGCACTGCAAAATAAAAGCAGCAATAATAATAGGAAATGATGGCACCTTCAAAGTCGGGAATTTCCATCTGGAAAACTAGATCCTGAAAAAAAGCACCAAGTTGTAAAATGAAGGACCTAACAGTTGTGAGAGACCAACCAATAGTAGGCAGGATAGGTAGGAAAGGACAAAACACTTAACAGACAAATAGGATTCTATCCCAGTTTTTAGTTTTCTGGTGCTTGCTATTTACTGAGTTAGTCTTTTCCTGAGAAGCAACTAAACCTAAATGGAGAATCCTTAGAACTTTAATGGACTCTCAGAAACCTGAGTTTTGTCTGGGTACCATGGGAATTCTGTACAACTTACTTGGAGACTGTCTAATGTAGCTTGGCTGAAGGAGTGTATATTGTGGAACATATGGAACAGTAGAGAAAGGAACTGTTTTAGAATTTTATATAAATTATATAATTCGCACCTAACAGAAATCCAATTAGTGGTAGGCACTGAGCCTGGCCTATGGATTAGAAAACTGAGGCCCAGGGGCACCTGGATGGCTTAGTAGGTTGAGTGTTCAACTCGGTTTTGGCTCAGGTCATGATCCCAGGGTCATGGGATTGAGGCCCCTGTCTGGCTCTGAGCTTGGTGGGGAGTCTGCTTGAAGGAGAGCATTTATTGTGATGAGCACTGGGTGCCTGTTCCCTCTGCTCCTCCCCCTGCTCATGCTCTCTTTCTCTTATTGTTTTAATTTTAATTCCAGTATAGTTAACATACGGTGTTATATTAGTTTCAGGTGTACAATATAGTGATTCAAAACTTCCATAGAACACCCAGTGCTCCTCACAAGTTCACTCCTTAATCCTCACCACCTATTTCACCCATCGCCCTGCCCACCTCCCCTCTGATAATCATCAGTTTCTTTTCTATTTCTAAGAGTCTATTTCTTAGTTTCTTTCTCTGTCTCTTTTTCTTTGATCACTTGCTTTGTTTCTTAAATTCCATGTATGAATGAAATCATAATGATATTTGTCTTTCTCTGACTGACTTATTTTACTTAGCATTATACTCTCTACTTCCATCCATGTCATTGCAGATGGCAAGGTTTCATTCTTTTTTATGGCTGAATAATACACATATATATTTATATAAAATATCTTTATTCATCTATCAATGGACACTTGGGCTGATTCCATAATTTGGCTATTGTAAATAATGCTGCTATAAGCACAGGAGTGCATACATCCCTTTGAATTAGTGTTTTTGTATTTTGGGGGTAAATATGCAGTGGTTTGATTACTGGATCATAGGGTAGATCTATTTTTAACTTTTTGAGGAACTCCATAGTGTTTTCCACAGTGACTGCACCAGTTACATCCCACCAACAGTGTCCAAGGATTCCTTTTTTTCCACATCCTTGCCAACAGGATGTTGTTTCTTCTGTTTTTTCTGTTTTTTCTTCTGTTTTTTATTTTAGCCACTCTGACAGGTATGAGGTGATATCTCATTGTAGTTTTGATTTGCATTTTCCCTGATGATAAGCGGTGTTGAGCATCTTTCATGTGTCTGTTGGCCAGGAGATTGCCATCTCTGTTGGTATCCCTCGTTCAATTGGAGGCCTGAATACAAGGGATAGGCTGACCCTCCCATGAGTAGGAGGGAACTCCTCCTGCCCGACTGCTTTGAACTGGGACAGTGGCCTTTACCACCTTTTGGACCCCAACTGAAATATCAATCTTCTCAAGTTTTGAGCCTGCCAGTTTTTGGACTGAAACTTTTACCATTGGCTCTCCTGGGTCTCCAGCTTGTCAGCTGTAGTTCCTTGGGACTTCTCAGCCTCTATAATCATGTGAAGGAGTTTCTTATTTTATATACACATGCACATGCACACACAAGCACACATCTTCTATTGGTTCTGTTTCTCTCTAGAGAATGCTAATACAGTCTCAAAACTTAAGTTGATATCTTTTTAAAATCTGTTCATTTTAAGTAAATATGGGAAAGAGTATGTTCATTCTTTTCTGCAGAGTTCCCAGCCTTGTATTTGAAAAGAGACTAAAGCACAATGGGAAAAAAATACCTTCTTGCTAGGCTGTGATATGGTGTGAGTGTGTGTGTGTGTGTGTGTGCGCACGCATACACATGTGTGTGTTTGAGTAGGAGAAGCACCTATAATACGATTTGGTTTCTAAGGACTAAGAGAGAGAAAATAATGATAACTATTAAAACAGAGCTGTGTTACTTTATGCTATTTCACACATTATTTAGATGCCGCATTACTTATTCAAGAGCCTAGCTGGATGAAATGTGAAAATATGATTCATGCTAAATGCTCTTCAGGAGAAATAGTCTCTAGCTGGGTGGGGGCAGGGCTTTTTCTTTAGGAAGATTTCCTCTGGTTATAGAAAATTTTTAAAAAGTGCTGTCATTTCCCTCTAGTGGCAGGAAGGAAATAACACCCATTGAGGAGAACAATGTAAGATTAGAATGCTTTCATCCAGCAAAGAGACGAGCCTTCTTTTCTTCCTTCTTTTTGAATATAATGATCAATTGCCAATCATAAACTAAGCATTGCTACAGATAGGAAATGCCCTGCATCAGAGAATTTGTAACTGCATTGGGAAAGATGTGGTCAAAGTAAAAGAGAAACCTGACCACTGAATGGGGCCAGGACAGCTTTGCGAAGTAGGTGACAAAATGATGGATGAGTCTCCTTTTCTCTATTACCAAGACTTCACCAGGTATCCAATGATAACAGAATCTACCTCCCCTTAAATTCTACCTCAAAGAATATTCTGGTCCTTTCTTTCTTGCTTCTATTCCCTTAATCTACATCAAAAGTTACCTTTCCATGTCCTATTGCCTCATAGTTCTGTTTTTCTCCTGCCTTTCATCAGTGATCCACAACACCTTGTACTATTATTGACTTCACTACATTATTTTTTATTTGAAAATATTCTCTAGGGTTATTTTAATTCCAGTATAGTTAACACACAGTGTTAAATTAGTTTCAGGTGTACAATACAGTGATTCAAGAATTCTATATACTACTCAGATTACATTGTTTTAAAATTGCATGTTTTGGTGTCTATTCCTTCCTATCCCCACTAAGTTTTGAACTCCTTAAAGTATAATCTAAATTTTACTCAGCTTTGAGTCACAGGTGTCTAGCTCAGTGTCTGGAACTCAATAAACATTTGTTGAAATAAAGCATGCATGTGTCAATTAATGAACAAATGAATTTGGAAATAATTTAATAAATTAACAAGTCCATTGATTAAATATATTATTCATATTTGATATTATTAGGGAAATTGTGGGATAAGCACCTGAACTCCAAAGTGAAGCTCAAATAAAAATTATAGTAGAAAATAACCAGAAGGGGTGCCTGGGTAGCTCAGTCGATTAAGCATCTGACTTTTGATTTCATCTTAGGTCATGATCTTGGGACATGAGATTGAGCCCCATGTTGGGCTACATGCTCATTGTGGAGTCTGCTGGAGATTCTCTCTCTCCCTCTGCCCTCCCTAAATAAATAAATAAATAAATAAATAAATAAATAAATAAATCTTTAAGAAAAAAAAAAATAACTGAGATTGTTTTTTGTGAGGTTTTCCAGAATTCAGCCTTCTTAAAAATATGTTTGAGGGTGATCAGATGGATAGAAGCACTCACTGATACCAAACATACTTTACACTCTCTACACATTAAATGGAAACATGCAAAGTTTGCTGTTTAATTATGATTCTCTCATGGGGGAAAAACGGAAGGAAACCTAGGGAATGAGAAATCTTATATTCAAAATTAAAATGACATTCAAAGCCTGAAACTAGTTACTTTTCCCCTTTCAAAAATTAATTTTTTCTAGCTTCTTTTTCCTACTGAGAAAAAATAGATCATTTCAGATAGCCAAAAGAATATAAATTTTATGACCCAAAGAACACAAAAGTGAGGTATGATTAATCATATGTTTTTAAGTGAAGAGAGGCGGTATCAGTCGTGTCTATATCTCTCAGAAAGAAAAAAAAATACACACTAAGATAAAAGCTTATAAAAGGAAAAGAAAGAAAAGACATTTTCCATATCCTAGATGAAAACATGTGACTTAAACATAGGACATATTTATATTTTAAATGCAAACTTTCCTAGACCATAGGTCATTGCACATAAGAGCTACCAATTCATCCCCCAAAATAAGCTGAGAACTTTTACTTCCAAGAAGGACATAGTAGGTCAAGACAGGATAAAACCCTGCTTGTAACAATTAGGAAATATTGGATACATTACCAAAAAAATCATCTTAAAAGCATCAGAGAGATGTGGAAGCAAAGAGGGGAGCAGAGTTAGTAAAATTCTAGCTGCCTTTTTTTGCATAAATTGAAAAGATGATCCTAAAATTTATATGGAAATGCAAAGGGCCCAGATATAAGTCTATATATTTATGGTCTATTGATTTTCAACGAGTATTTGGATGACAACTGAGTGGGGAGATAATAGTCTTTCTGACAGGTGGTGCTGGGACAAGTAGATATTCACATGCAAAAGAATGAAGTTGAACCTCTAATTTACACTATACATTAAAAATTAATTCAAAGTGGATCATAGAGTCACACACAAGGGGTAAAATGGTAAAATTCTTAGAAGAAAAGCAATTTCTTACATATAACATTAAAATCAAGTGACACAGGAAAAAATGAACTACAGCAAAATTAAAAGCCTTTGTGCTACCAATATTACTATCAAGACATTGAAAGTACAACCCACAAAATGAGGGGAAATATTTGCAAATAACATATGATAAGGGACCTGTATTCAGGGTACATAAAGAACACCTACAACAATAAAAGACAACCCAACTTTAAAATGGACAAGGAATTTGAATAGACATTTGTCTAAAGAAGATATATACAAATGGCCAATGAGCTCAACATCATTTGTCATTAGAGAAATGCAAGTCAAAACCATAATTAGCTTCTAGTTCACATCCATTAGGATGGCCATAATTTAAAAGACAGACAATGGCAAATGTTTGCAAGAATGTGGAAAAATTTTAAGTTTCACAGATTGCTGGTTAAATGTAGAAGGTGCAGCCACTTTGGAAAATTGTCAGTTCCTCAAAAGTTTCAACATGGAATAACCATATGAACCTGCAATTCCACTTGTAGTATATACCCAAGAGAAATGAAAACATATATCCACACAAAAATGTGTGCACAAATATTCATAGCAACATGATTCACAATAGATAGAAGTGGAAAGAAGCCATATGCCCATCAACTGATGGATGAATAAATAAAATGTAGTATATCCCTAGAGTCAAATATTAGGCATAAAAAGGAATGAAGTATTGATATATCCTGCAACATTGATGACCCTTGAAAACATGCTAAGTGAAAGAAGCCAGTTATAAGAGGCCACATATGTATATTCTATTTATATGACATTTCCACTTATTTCCAATAAGCAAATCCATAAAGACAGAATGTAGATTTGTGGTTTCAGGGATTGGAGGGAGGAGAGAATTCTGGAGTGACTGCTAATGTGTAGGGGATTTCTTTAAAGGGTAATAAAAATATTCTGGAATTATACTACTTCTGGGTATTCATAAAAAGAAAACAAAAATACCAATTTGAAGAAATAGAAGTATCCTTATGCTTATTGCAGAATTATTTACAATAGCTAAGATATGGAAGCAACCTAAGTGTCCATCAATAGATGAATGAGTAAAGAAGATGTAGTACATATACACAATGGAATATTACTCAGCCATAAAAAAGAACAAGATCTTGCCACTTGTGACAACATGGATGGACCTAGAGGGTGTAATGCTAATTAAAATAAGTCAGACAAAGACAAATACCATATGATTTCACTTATATGCATAATCTAAAAACAAAGCAAATAAAAAAGACAAAATAGAAACAGACTCATAGATATAGGAAACAAACTATTGGTTACCAGAGGGGAGGGTTTGAGAGTTAGATGAAACAAGTGAAGAGCATTAGGAGGTACAACCTTCCAGTTATAAAATAAATGAGACATGGAGATGTAATGTACAGCATAGAGAATACAGTCAATAATATTGTAATAACTTTCTATGGTGACAGATGGTAACTAGACTTGTCATGGAAATTATTTCATAATTTATAAAAATATTGAATCACTATGATGTACACCTGAAACTAATAGGATATTATACATTAATTATACTTCAATTAAAAATATTCTGAAATTATAATGCTGATATTTACACAACTTTGTTAATATACTAAACACTATTTATTTGTACACTTTAAAACTGATTTTTATGGTATATGATTCTCATTTAAAAAATCAAGAGCATTCTAAATCATCTAGTTTTTCCACAATAGAACAATACATGGGATGTATGTCTGAGACATGTTGGACAGAGACATATCAGTGATTTGAAGCCTCATGGCATGCTAATCTGTGGGTCTCAGAATCCTTATGTTCTCCATTTACCTTAAGATTATTCTTCTGTGGGGTGCCTGGGTGGCTCAGTTGGTTAAGTGTCTGCCTTTGGCTTGGGTCATGATCCCAGGGTCCCGGGATCAAGCCCCGCATTGGGTTCCCTGCTCAGTGTGGCATCTGCCTCTCCTTCTCCCTTTGCCCGACCCCCCCCCCCCCCAACGCTCATGCTCTCTCTCACTCAAATAAATAAATAAAATCTTTTTAAAAAAATTATTCTGTTGATCTCAGTGTGCCCCTTCTCTCCTATTTTCTTCCTATCCACAACTTTGTCCTCTACCAAATATACAAGTCATTCCTACTGTAAATTTTAGCTCTTCTTTTCTATATTCTAGACATTATGATTTGCAGTATGTTCAATGACTAAGTCCAGAAGTGAACATTATCCAAGGCAATGTTTTTCAAAATGTATCAAAATCACTGGGGGAGAGAGTCTAGTCTACTGTTGACCATCTGCATACTTCAATACCAGGGCAAGTGCACAAAGAAGTCTTCCCCATTCCAAATACTGCAGGTGGAAGGCTTGGCAATTCTCTCCACTTAGGGGAAATTTTTCTTGTGTCAAATTCACCCATTAAGTTACAGATTCTCTCAAGGACCCTGAAGTCTATCTTTCCTTCTATATTTGAATGAACAGAGCAAGAGCATTCTGACAGGGGTCAAAGGATACAACATCTATGGAGTTATTTTCAATACAACTGGGAAAAATCAAAGGAAAAAAATATTATCTGTGTCCCTCAGAGGCAAACAGGAAATCCTTCTGATGGTTATCTGGCTAACATGTCTTAGCATGGCTATGACTCACCCTCTATTCCCTGGTGTATTTCTAGCAAGTACCCTAACCATAGCGTGAGCCCAGGAGAACTGCAGGTCTTCACAATTCCCCTTGTCCCCTACCCTACATGTCTCAGGCAGCCTGAGATCTGATAAGGATGGGTAACAATATATAAATGTTCCAAATGGGTGGCTGGAAAAAGTGATGTCACAGGGGAAACAACAATCAAATGCATAGGCCAGACCTGCTTCTGTATTACAATAAGGTAAGAATCAATCTGAAAATAAGGCCTCTGAAAGCAACTGAAACTTTTTTCTTAAAACAATCCCCATCAAGACCAAAAACTAATTACCTTTAAAAGAATCACAAGCTATTATCATTTTTACAAAATAATAAGGATTTCATTAAATTTTTAATTTGCAAAGTTAAAAAGAGTGATCTCCCTTCCCTAATATTAAAAAAAAACAATCTCACTTTCTAGAACCACTAACTGGGAGCCACTTTTGGTCCAGCTGAGTTTATTTTCCTGGTTGTTTTTTCTGTTCTCAGACTGACAACAATGAATACCAATAGCAGTCCTGAGAAGTCCACCTTTGTCCCTTCTACTCAGCCCACCATGCTCCACATTGGAAAATGAAGAATTGGCCTCAGGGTAAAGAAAGTTAGTGATTACATCCAGAATGAAGCAGAAGCTAGAACATTGGTTAGACAATGACCTGGAAAGCACTCAAACATTGTGATGCCCAGCTATATCTCTGAACAATTAAATCAGAAATTTCTGGGCATGGGACCCAAGAATCAGTATTTTTAAAAACTCCTTGAGTGGTTCCAATGAATAGCCAAGATTGAGAAATACTGGACTAGAGGAAAGAGAAAGATGCTCCTAACATCTGAAACTCAAAATCACATGAGATTTGATTCCATGCAGTTATCCTAGAACCCCAAAGCTTCCAGCCCTGCCACCATCACAAAGCAGAAGGTAGTATTGCCTTTTCCTATATTCCATTCTTTCAGCTGTAATTCCTCCTTTCGACTTTTTCTCCATTTAAGATGCCTTGAAGTTCAAGTTAACTTAGTTTTATCTGGTTATACCTATTGCATGAGTGCAGCAGGCAGGTGCTTGCTTTAATCACTACCATCTCCTCTCTCATTCCTCATGTGTCACTCAATTTCTATAGGTCAGTGAGTCTCTAAGTATTGTTCCCACACCCAAGGCATTGGCATCACCTGGGAATACACGTAAATGATTCATGAGTTCCACTTGCAAAATGAGAAACTCTGGGGAAGGAGTCCATCAATCTGTGTTTTTACAGGCCTTCAGATGATTCTGATGAATGCTAAAGACAGAACCACTGCTCTGGGCATCCATGAGATAGCAGTTGAGGCCCCTGCTATGCAGCTCAAAGCCAACCAGATAGTACAGAGCCTTTAGAAGGGGTGCAGAGGAGTGGAGGCAATGCTGGGACAAAACACAGAAGCCACCTTTAAATTAAATAACTATACCAATATAAGCAGCATTAGTAGCAGGGGACTTAAGAGACCATAACCCTTGAATCTCTTTCTGCTGTATTTCCTACCAACCCCTTCTGTCTCCTCTGTGTCCGTGGATTTTCTTTTAGTTGAACAGCAACCTATTGAGGATACCCATATCCCTATTTTGAACATTACTTCTCTCACAACACAGTGATTCTCCCTCTGAGTTTTCCAAAATATGAATGTATGCATAGTGCTTGCCATTCATTTCATTGTTCAAGAGCCAAATAAGAAGAATACAGTTTGGGGGTGGGGAGGAACAAGGAACTTGGCTTCAGTGCCAGACCCTTAATTCATCAGCAAGTATTTATTTATTCTATGAGTAGAGTGTTATGGTAGATATTGTTAACAACGTGACCTAACACTTCATTAGGCTATTTTGATTTTTCTTAAATTTTATTTTATTATGTTATGTTAATCACCATACATTACATCATTACTTTTTGATGTAGTGTTCCATGATTCATTGTTTGTGTATAACACCCAGTGCTCATTGCAATACATGCCCTCTTTAATACCCATTACCAGGCTAACCCATCCCCTTCTGATTTCGCCTTCATTTTTTCCTTCCTACTATCTTCTCTTTTTTTTCTTTTTTTTTTTTTAACATAGAATATATTATTTGTTAATGTAACATACGTTAAGAAAAAAAAAAGAAGGTAGCAGGAGGGGAAGAATGAAGGGGGGGAAATCGGAGGGGTAGACGAACCATGAGAGACGATGGACTCTGAAAAACAAACTGAGGGTTCTAGAGGGGAGGGGGGTGGGAGGATGGGTTAGCCTGGTGATGGGTATTGAGGAGGGCACGTTCTGCATGGAGCACTGGGTGTTATGCACAAACAATGAATCATGGAACACTACATCTAAAACTAATGATGTAATGTATGGGGATTAACATAACAATAAAAACATTTTAAAAAAGAATATATTATTTGTTTCAGAGGTACAGGTCTGTGATTCATCAGTCTTACACAATTCACAGCACTTACCATAGCACATACCCTCCCCAATGTCTATCACCCAACCACCCCATCCCTCCCACCCCCCACCACTCCAGCAACCCTCAGTTTGTTTCCTGAGATTAAGAATTGCTCATATCAGTGAGATCATATGATACATGTCATTCTCTGATTCACTTATTTCACTTAGCATAATACCCTCTAGTTCCATCCACGTTGTTGCAAATGGCAAGATTTTGGGGTTTTTGATGGCTGCATAATATTTCACTGTGTGTGTATATATCTATATATATACCACATCTTCTTTATCCATTCATCTGTTCATGGACATCTTGGCTCTTTCCATAGTTTGGCTATTGTGGACATTGCTGCTATAAATATTGGGGTACACTTACCCCTTTGGATCACTACATTTGTATCTTTGGGGTAAATACCCAGTAGTGCAATTGCTGGGTCATATGGTAGCTCTATTTTCAACTTTTTGAGGAACCTTCAGATTGTTTTCCAGAGTGGCTGCACCAGCTTGCATTCCCACCAACAGTGTAGGAGGGTTCCCCTTTCTCTGCATCCCTGCCAACGTCTATCATTTTCTGACTTGTTAATTTTAGCCATTCTGACTACTGTGAGGTGGTATCTCATTGAGGTTTTGATTTGGATTTCCCTGATGCCGAGCGATGTTGAGCACTTTTTATGTGTCTGTTGGCCATTTGGATGACTTCTTTGGAAAAATGTCTGTTCATGTCTTCTGCCCTTTCCTTGATTGGATTCTTTGTTCTTTGGGTGTTGAGTTTGATAAGTTCTTTATAGATTTTGGATCCTAGCCCCTTATCTGATATGACACTTGCAAATATCTTCTCCCATTCTATCGGTTGTCTTTTGGTTTTGTTGACTGTGTTCTTTGCTGTGCAAAAGCTTTTTATCTTGATGAAGTCTCAATAGTTCATTTTTGCCCTTGCTTCCCTTGCCTTTGGCGATGTTTCTAGGAAGAAGTTGCTGCGGCTGAGGTGGAAGAGGTTGCTGCCTGTGTTCTCCTCTAAGATTTTGATGGACTCCTCTCTCACACTAGGTCTTTCATCCATTTTGAGTTTATCTTTGTGTATGGTGTAAGACATTGGTCCAGTTTCATTCTTCTGCATGTGGCTGTCCAATTTTCCCAACACCATTTGTTGAAGAGACTGTCTTTTTTCCATTGGACGTTCTTTCCTGCTTTGTCAAAGATGAGTTGACCATAGAGTTGAGGGTCCATTTCTGGGCTCTCTATTCTGTTCCATTGATCAATGTGTCTGTTTTTGTGCCAGTACCATACTGTCTTGATGATGACAGCTTTGTAAGAGAGCTGGAAGTCTGGAATTGTGATGCCACCAGCTTTGCTTTTCTTTTTCAACATTCCTCTGGCTATTCGGGGTCTTTTTTGTTTCCATACAAATTTTAGGATGATTTGTTCCATTTCTTTGAAAAAAGTGGATGGTATTTTGATAGGGATTGCATTAAAGGTGTATATTGCTCTAGGTAGCATTGACATCTTCACAATATTTGTTCTTCCAATCCATGAGCATGGAATGTGTTTCCATTTCTTTGTGTCTTCCTCAATTTCATGAGTATTTTATAGTTTTCTGAGTACAGATTCTTTGCCTTTTTGGTTAGATTTATTCCTAGGTATCTTATGGTTTTGGGTGCAATTGTAAATGGGATTGACACCTTAATTTCTCTTTCTTCTGTCTTGTTGTTGGTGTATAGGAATGCCACTGATTTCTGTGCATTGATTTTATATCCTGCCACTTTACTAAATTCCTGTATGAGTTCTAGCAGTTTTGGGGTGGAGTCTTGGGTTTTCCACATAAAGTATCATATCATCTGCAAAGAGTGAGAGTTTGACTTCTTCTTTGCTGATTCGGATGCCTTTATTTCTTTTTGTTGTCTGACTGCTGTGGCTAGGACTTCTAGTACTATGTTGAATAGCAGTGGTGATAGTGGACATCCCTGCCATGTTCCTGACCTTAGGAGGAAAGCTTTCAGTTTTTTTCCATTGAGAATGATCTCTGTGGGTTTTTCATAGATGGCTTTTATGATATTGAGGTATGTGCCCTCTATCCCTACACTTTGAAGAGTTTTAATCAAGAAAGGCTGCTGTACTTTGTCAAATGCTTTTTCTGCATCTATTGAGAGGATCATATGGTTCTTGTTCTTTCTTTTATTAATGTATTGTATCAAACTGATTTGATTTGCGGATGTTGAACCAACTTGCAGCCCAGGAATAAATCCCACTTGGTCGTGGTGAATAATCCTTTTAATATACTGTTGGATCCTATTGGCTAGTATTTTGGTGAGAACTTTTGCATCCATATTCATCAGGGATATTGATCTGTAATTCTCCTTTTTTGATGGGAGCTTTGATTTTGGGATCAAGGTAATGGTGGCCTCATAAAACGAGTTTGGAAGTTTTCCTTCCATTTCTATTTTTTGGAACAGTTTCAGAAGAATAGGTATTAATTCTTCTTTAAATGTTTGGTAGAATTCCCCTGGGAAGTCATCTAGCCCTGGGTTCTTGTTTGTTGGGAGATTTTTGATGACTGCTTCAATTTCCGTAGTGGTTATAGTTCTGTTCAGGTTTTCTATTTCTTCCTGGTTCAGTTTTGGTAGTTGATACATCTCTAGGAATGCATCCATTTCTTCCAGATTATCTAATTTGCTGGCATACAGTTGCTCATAATATGTTCTTATAATTGTTTGTATTTCTTTGGTGTTGGTTGTGATCTCTCCTCTTTCATTCATGATTTTATTTATTTGGGTCATTTCTCTTTTCTTTTTGGTAAGTCTGGCCAGAGGTTTATCAATGTTATTAATTCTTTCAAAGAACCAGCACCTAGTTTCGTTGATCTGTTCTACTGTTCTTTTGGTTTCTATTTCATTGATTTCTGCTCTGATCTTTATTATTTCTCTTCTCCTGCTGGCTTTAGGCTTTATTTGCTGTTCTTTCTCCAGCTCCTTTAGGTGTAGGGATAGGTTGTATATATGAGACCTTTCTTGTTTCTTGAGAAAGGCTTGTATTGCTATATACTTTCCTCTTAGGACGGCCTTTGCTGCATCCCAAAGATTTTGAACAGTTGTGTTTTCATTTTCATTGGTTTCCATGAATTTTTTTAATTCTTCTTTAATTTCCTGGTTGACCCATTCATTCTTTAGTAGGATGCTCTTTAGCCTCCATGTATTTGAGTAATTTCCGACTTTCCTCTCGTGATTGAGTTCTAGTTTCAAAGCATTATGGTTCAAAAATATGCAGGGAATGATCCCAATCTTTTGGTACCTGTTGAGGCCTGATTTGTGACCCAGGATGTGCTTTATTCTGGAGGATGTTCCATGGGCACTAGAGAAGAATGTGTATTCTGTTGCTTAGGGATGTAATGTTCTGAATATATCTATGAAGTCCTTTTGGTCCAGTGTGTCATTTAAAGTCTTTATTTCCTTGTTGATCTTCTGCTTAGATGATCTGTCCATTTCAGTGAGGGGGGTGTTAAAGTCCTCTACTATTATTGTATTGTTGTCAATGTGTTTCTTTGATTTTATTAATTGGTTTATATAATTGGTTGCTCCCATGTTAGGGGCATAGATATTTACAATTGCTAGATCTTCTTGTTGGATAGACCCTTTAAGTAGGATATAGTGCCCTTCCTCATCTCTTATTATAGTCTTTGGTTTAAAATCTAATTTGTTGCTCTTTTTTGTGGCGCCTCAGAGGCGGGAGGCTGCTTCAGGATGAAGCTGAACATCTCTTTCCCAGCTACTGGCTGCCAGAAACTCATTGAAGTGGATGATGAACGCAAACTTCGCACCTTTTATGAGAAGTGTATGGCCACAGAAGTTGCTGCTGATGCTCTGGGTGAAGAATGGAATGGTTATGTGGTCTGAATCAGTGGTGGCAATGACAAACAAGGCTTCCCCATGAAGCAGGGTGTCTTGACCCATGGCCGTGTCTGCCTGCTGCTGAGTAAGGGGCATTCCTGCTAGACCAAGGAGGACTGGAGAAAGAAAGTGCAAATCTGATCGGGGTTGCATTGTGGATGCCAATCTCAGTGTTCTCAACTTGGCCATTGTACAAAAAGGGGAGAAGGCTATTCCTGGACTCACTGATACTACTGGGCCTCGTCGCCTGTGGCCCAAAATAGCCAGCAGAATCCGCAAACTTTTCAATCTCTCTAAAGAAGATGATGTCCACCAGTATGTTGTGAGAAAGCCCCTAAACAAAGAAGGTAAGAAACCTAGAACCAAAGCACCTAAGATTCAGTGTCTTGTTACTCCATGTGTCCTCTAGCACAAACATCGGCGTATTGCTTTGAAGAAGCAGCGCACTAAGAAAAATAAGGAAGAGGCTGCAGAATATGCTAAACTTTTGGCCACGAGAATGAAGGAGGCCAAAGAAAAATGCCAGGAACAGATTGCCAAGAGACAGAGGCTGTCCTCTCTGAGAACTTCTCCTCTAAGTTTGAATCCAGTCAAAAATGAGATTTTCTAAGAATGACAAATAAATAAGATCAGACATCAAATAAATAAAAATAAATAAATAAATAAATAAAATCTAATTTGACTGATATAAGGATTGCCACCCCAGCTTTCTTTTGGTGTCCATTAGCATGGTAAGTGGTTTTCCACCCCCTCATTTCAATCTGGAGCTGTCTTTGGGTCTAAAATGAGTCTCTTGCAGACAGCATATAGATGGATCTTGTTTTTTTTTTTTTTTTTTTTCCAATCTGATACCCTGTGTCTTTTGACTGGGGCATTTAGCCCATTTACATTCAGGGTAACTACTGAAAGGTATGAATTTAGTGCCATTGTATTGCCTGTATGGTGACTGTTACTGTATATTGTCTCTGTTCCTTTCTGGTCTGTTACTTTGAGGCTCTCTCTTTGCTTAGAGGACCCCTTTCAATATTTCTTGTAGGGCTGGTTTCGTGTTTGCAAATTCTTTTAGTTTTTGTTTGTCCTGGAAGCTTTTTATCTCTCCTCCTATTTTCAATGACAGCCTAGCTGGATATAGTATTCTTGGCTGCATATTTTTCTCATTTAGTGCTCTAAATATATCATGCCAGTCCTTTCTGGCCTGCCAAGTCTCTGTGGATAGGTCTGTTGCCAATCTAATGTTTCTACTATTGTAGGTTACAGACCTCTTGTCCTGAGCTGCTTTCAAGATGTTCTCTTTGTCTCTGAGACTTGTAAGTTTTACTATTAGATGTTGGGGTGTTGACCTATTTTTATTGATTTTGAGGGGGTTCTCTGTGCCTCCTGGATTTTGATGCCTGTTTCCTTCCCCAAATTAGGGAAGTTCTCTGCTATAATTTGCTCCAATATACCTTCTGCCCCTCTCTCTCTCTTTCTTCTTCTTCTGGGATCCCAGTTATTCTAATATGTTTCATCTTATGATATCACTTTTCTCTCAGATTCTGCCCTCGTGATCCAGTAGTTGTTTGTCTCTTTTTCTCAGCTTCTTTATTCTCCATCATTTGGTCTTCTATATCAACAATTCTCTCTTCTGTCTCATTTATCCTAGCAGTTAGAGCCTCCATTTTTGATTGCACCTCATTAATAGCCTTTTTGATTTCGACTTGGTTAGATTTTAGTTCTTTTATTTCTCCAGAAAGGGTTTCTCTAATATCTTCCATGTTTTTTTCAAGCCCAGTTAGTATCTTTATAATTGTAATTCTGAACTCTAGTTCCAACATCTTACTAATGTCTGTATTGATTAGGTCCCTGGCAGTTGGTACTGCCTCTTGTTCTTTTTTTTGAGGTGAATTTTTCCATCTTGTCATTTTGTCCAGAGAAGAACAGATGAATGAAAGAACAAAATGCTAACAGGGTAACAACAACCCCAGAAAAATATACACTAAACAAATCAGAAGAGACCTGAAACTGGGGGAGAAGGGAAAGAAAGAAAAAAAAAGAAAAAGAAAAAAAAGAATATGATCAAATATGATTAGGCTGGTGAACAGAGCAGTGCCACACACTAAATTTTGGGCGTATTTTGGTCTGGTAGACGAAACTGCCTCCCAAAATTTTAAAGAAAGAAAAACTTATATATGTACAAAAATAAGGGTAAATATGATGACGGGATAGGATATGACTGTAAAGATGAAAATTATAAAGATTTTATAAAAGGAATTGATAAGTTGGTTGAAAAAAGAAAGAAGAGAAATTAAAAAAAAAAAAAAGGGAGAGAATGTGATCAGGCAGGAGACTAGAACAAAGCCATACACTAGAGATTTAGGGTATATTTTGGTCTGTTAGAAGAAACTGTATCCCAAAAGAGAGAGAACAACTTCTATATATATGCCAAAAATAAGGTTAACTACAATGAAGGGATAGAATATGACTTTAAAAATGAAAAATAAAAAGGATTTTTAAAAAAGGGATTGATAAGATGTTGGTTGAAAAAGGAAAAAAAAAGTTAAAAAAAATAGAAAAAGAAAAAAAAGAAAATTTAAAAAATTAACTTTGAAAGACTAAAGAATCAGGGGAAAAAAAGCCATGAATTCTATGTGCTGTATTCCCCTAGCGCTGGAGTTCTGCCGTTCTCATTGATCAGTAAACTTGGTCTTGGCTGGCTGTTCTTGCTGATCTTCTCGGGGAGGGGCCTGTTACTGTGGTTCCCAAATGTGTTTGCCGGAGGCGGAATTGTCCCGCCCTTGCGGGGGGGGGGGGGGGGGCGCTGTGCTAAGTAATCTGCTCGGGATTGCTCTCTGGAGCTTTTGTTCCCTGCAAGCTCTCCGTACAGCTTTGGAGGATGAGAGTGAAAATGGCGGCCTCCCAGTCTCTGCCCCGGAGGAGCCGAGAACTCAGGCCCCACACCTCAGTGCGCCCCCAGAGAAAAGCAGTCAGTCACTCCCATCTCCCCGGTCTCTGGCCACACTCTGTGCTCACCCGGCCTGTGACTGAGTGTTTCTATCTCTGGCACCTGACCCCGTGTGGAGTCTCCAAACCCAGCAGATCCCTGTGGTACACTCCCACAGCGCTCCTCCCAGGGGAGGAAGGGGAGTCTCCCTGGATCTGCTGCCTGTTGGGTCCCTGCTGGAAGAGCAGTGGCCTGACTGTGCCACAGATCACGGTTTATGGCAACCCCGAGCTGAGAGCCCGTGCCTCGGCTCCGTCTCTGCAGCCGGCTTCCCTGCTCCAATACCTGGGAGCTCTGCCACACTTAGGCATCCTGGTCTTTCTGTGGCCTTGAGGGTCCTGAGACCACACTGTCCCAGAGAGGGTTCCACCCCCCCGCTTAGCCACTGGAGTGACATCTCTCAGTGGAGCAGCTTCTAAAAGTTCTGATTTTGTGCTCCACTGCTCTATCACTTGCCAGTAGCGGCTAACGGAGGCCCCCCCCCCCCCCCCCGCGGTCTATCTTCCCGAATATCACCGCGGATTCACTTCTCTGCACGTCCTACCTTCCAGAAAGTGGTCGCTTTTCTGTTCAGAGAGTTGCTGTATCTTTTCTTCAATTTCCTGTTGAGTTTGTAGGTGTTCAGAATGGTTTGATCCCTATCTAGCTGAATTCCTGGGACCAGACGAAATTTAGGTCTCCTACTCCTCCACCATCTTGCTCCTCCTCCCTCTCATAATTTCTTATATGTATTTTGATTTATTTTTATTTTTATATGTCTGGTTGTCCAGCAATTACCTACAACCCTTTTCCTGGCTTTATCTGCCTCCTTCCAATCCATTTGCTACACAGAAGCCAAAAGATTCTTTCAAAGGGACAATCCCACTGTATTACTTCCTTCCTTAAAACTCTCCAATGACTTCAAATGCACTGGACACAAAACATAAATTTATTTTTATAGCCTACCAGAGTCTTCATGATCTGGCTCCCACACACTTTCCTACTTCCTCCCCACTACATTCCCCTTCCACAATCATTAGGCTCTGGTCCCCAGTCTTACTGCTCCTCAATGAGTGATTTCACTTGCTGTTCTCTTGCCTAGAAAGGTCCTCTCCCTATTTTCTCATAGCTGACCCCCTTTCTGACCATTCAGGTTGCAAGTCAAATCTTACCTTCTCCAGGAAATAGGAGCACCTACTTTACATTAGCAATCCCTGCATAGTTGCAATCTCACTGTCTTTTATACAGTAGTATCCAGGAGCTAAGTAGTTTAAGGGAAAAGTTCCCAGAATTTGAGAGCCAGAACTGTATAAATCATGCAGCCCAAATTTGTACTCAATGCAGAAGCCCTACCCCCTATAACATCCATGACAGCTTTTCCTTGATCATTTCCAGTCCATTACCTCAGAAGACAACACATTCTACAAATGAAAAGTTTGAATTATTACTCTTTCCAATCATGTGTTTAAATCTGCCTCTCTAAAACTTCCACCATACATTTGCCCTATAGACCAACACAAAATGAGTCTGTTCCTTTTCTCACGTGATATTTCTTCAAACATATAATCACATCAATTCTTCCTTTTTCTCCTTTGAGGCCAAGAGTTTTCATTGTCTTTCATTGTTTCTTTTATAAATTGTTTCCCAAGTCCCTGATCATTCTGGTTATTTTCCTTTGTATATGTTTGAATTTATCAGTGGTAAACACAAACAAACAAATAGTAAATTCATCTGCTTCATGGAACATTACACTGACCTTCCCCCCCATTTTGGTTCTATGGCCAGACTAAGATGGAGTAAGTGTTTATCACAGTTGACTCATATTTAGAAGATATGGATTAAGATTTTGTCACTTTAGTGATGTTCCAAATCCTCTGCCAGATATTATTTGAGGATATGCAACAGCAAGAGGAGAATTATGCTGTTCAACTTCAGATTTCCTGGACTTTTAATGTTTTCAGTATGGTTGGCTTAAAGGCAAGAATTCCCTCTTATTTGAATAGGTGGTATTTAAGAAACAAAACAAATGAACAAAGAAGAAAAGAGACAAATCAAAAAACAGACTCTCACCTATAGAGAACAAACTGATGGCTACCAGAAGGGAGGTGGGTGGCGGGATGGGTGAAATAGGTAAAGGGGATTAAGAGTACACTTATGATGAGCACTGAGTAATGTATAGAATTGTTGAATCACTATATTGTATACCTGAAACTAATATAGCACTGTATGTTAACTATAGTGGAATTAAAAGGAAAAAAAAAAAGAAATGGTTGTGCCTACCTGTAAACAAACAAACAAACATACATACAAAAAGAATTCCTTCTTATTTGACACTTTCCAGGTGGGTTAAAGGATTTACTTTAAAATTTAAACCTCAACCTGGTTTTCTGACCCTGTTTGATGGTTCTTTCTCAGCAAACCTGCTTATAATGTTCTGGCTCTCAGAAAAAGGTTTTCAGGAGCAAAGGGCAGTGAACCTGAGAGCAGCTTCTCAGATCTTTGTTTCTTTCCAGGCACAATCTCAGATGCTAACTCACAGGTTTCCTTAGTTCGGGTGCTAATTATTCTGCTTATCCTTTCTTTTCCTTCTAAATAATATCCGTACTTTAAAACAGAGTGAAATATAATGCTGCAAGCACCAGAATTGTAGTTCCAGATGGCCAAATGTATTTTCTGCCAAGACCTTAGGAATTTCCTTCTGCTCTTGTTCAAACAAGTACTGACTTTCTGACCTCCAAGGCATGCACTGAGGTTCATGTTTTTCAATTCTCATCCCAAAGCAGTAGGTGATCTAATCTATCTAGGTCCTTCCTGCCTTACATTAAACCTGCTATTGGCAAGTAGAATGGAAAATAGTGTGAAACTAAGACTGAAACATTCCTGACTCGGCAATGTGCTGAGATTATCATAATTTATGCTCTAAGGCATTTGTAACCCTGATCATTTCTGTATGTCTTTAGCATGCTACTGTCCATTCATGGAGGATGCAATCAATAAGCATGTGTCCAAAGAGAGAAGTGACTGGCATTATAGGTGTTCCTTTAGGTCCCCCATATGCACAAAGATGCATAGGGTACTTAACATCTACCACAACCAAATGAACCAATTCTTTGCTTTGCCCACCAAATTCCTGGAAGGACCAGAGAGCCATCACAATAAAGTCATATCTTGTTTCTCTTTGAAGTCTGCCTTCCCTGTTTCTGAGCCCTGGTCTTCCCTTCCTGAGACTCAATGCCTTCAGTCATTGTGCTTTCATTTGACCACAGCCCTTGCTGCAAGACCCTACTCAGACTTGCATTCTATAGCATTTACTTATACTTCCCTCCAACAAACTAACAAATAAAAAACCCAAACCCACATCTGTCCTGTGCCTCTTACTCTCAGGGCCCCAAAATATGTCAGAAACTAACTCAAGGAATCTAGTTGTATTAAGATAGAAATAATAATGATAGCTTGTTAACCTAGTGGTTAAACATATGAGTTTTTGGAGCCAATTGCCTGGGTTTGATGGCCAGCTCTACCACCTACTGGTAGTGAAGCCATGGACAAGTTACTCAAGCTTTCTGTGCCTAAGGTTTCTCACCTGTAAAACAGGGCTAATAAAGCTATTTAATACAGTTGTTAGTAGTATTAAATTGAGGTAAAATTCTTTAAAAAATATTTGGCACATTATACATGTTCAGTAAACACTAGATATTGCTCCTTCCAGTTAATACTACCAATTAAACACTTTAGAGGCCCTGACTCAGATGAGCCATGGTAACAACTCCATCCAACTACTCACCAAGACCTAATAATTCATCCCCCTTAACACCTACTTAAAGATTCCCATTTTCATTCCCTCAGCCATTGCTTAAGTTTAAGACTTCATCTCTTTCTCTTTCTCTTTCTGGACTTCCTAAATAGTTTCCTTACCAGAGAGAACTGTCTAAAATGTAAACTTTAGTGCTTAAAAAACTTCACAAAATCTCCTTACTGCATGCAGGATAAAGTCTAAACTCTTTAGCACAACATTTAACATCCTCCAAGATTGGGCCCCTGTCCACCTTTCCAGTTTCTTTCCTCTTTTTTCTTCTCTCTCACATCAATCCTCTAGCTACACTGAAGTGTTTGTATCCCCCAGTGAGCTAGAGACTAAACTTTGTACTGAAAAAAACAGGGGAGACTTAGAACTTAAAGACATGTGGGTGATGTATATAGAACCTAATGACACGTGTTTTCTGGGAATTTTTATTTTATTTAATTAATTAATTTATTTATTTATTTTTAAGTTTTTTTTTTTTTAAGTAATCCCTATACCCAACATGGGGCTCAAACTCACAACCCTGAGATCAAGAGTCACATGCTCTACCAACTCAGCCAGCCAGGCACCCCTTTCCAAGAATTTTTATTTTTATTTTTTTATTTTTTTTTAAAGATTTTATTTATTTATTTGACAGACAGAATAGCGAGAGCAGGAACACAAGCAGGGGGAGTGGGAGAGGGAGAAGCAGGCTTCCTGCCGAGCAGGGAGCCTGATGTGGGACTCGATCCCAGGACCCTGGGATCATGACCTGAGCCAAAGGCAGACGCTTAATGACTGAGCCACCCAGGCGCCCTCCAAGAATTTTTAATGGGAAGGTTAACAGTATTTCAAAAAAACAATGAGACTCAAGGACACAACATCTCACCTCCAGTACAACTGTACAAGGATTGTGAGAGAAAAAAATTGCCTTCACTTGAACAGGTTGCAGGAGAAGTGGTGTCTACAAAGGTGATCTGGATTTTGTTAGGACAAGCTAATGAAGAGAGTAATGGGGAAAGAGGTTGTGTATCTAGGAGACTTTCCTGAGGCTTGGCTGTGAGAACAAAGACCAGAAGAAGGGTTTAGGGGATCTGATTGGGAAATGATGTGTGATGGAGTACAACTAAGGAATATATGGAGCAGTGTGAGGTGAAGAGAGGTGGGATACCATGAGGGTAAGCTCAGTTCTGACCACAGTGCCTTCCTGCATTTAGTCCTCAGGCAGTTTGAAGTTGTGA
Organism: Halichoerus grypus; assembly: GCF_964656455.1. Taxonomy (NCBI): domain Eukaryota; kingdom Metazoa; phylum Chordata; class Mammalia; order Carnivora; family Phocidae; genus Halichoerus; species Halichoerus grypus. The sequence continues at coordinate 102,737,523 of NC_135718.1, read as the reverse complement.
GATAAAGAGGAATATTGAGCACAGAGCTTGGGGGCCTGGAGAGGGTCCCAATCCAAGTGTGCAGAGCTCTGTGGGCCTCCCTTTAATCCTGACATGGAGCTACTATAGAGGTTCAAAAGAAACTCTATGAGCTTTCTTTCAATTGAGTAGATGCTAACCAATCATTGGTTTTATTCATTTATCAATTATTTATGGGTGCCTACAATGTACAGCGCACTGTTCTAGACTCTAGGTAAACAAATATGGCCTCTGTTCTTCTGGAATTTATAGTTTAGTGGAAGACAGACAGTTCCTAGGCCCAAAAGGAGAACTAGGAATTAAAACTGGAGATGTATACTAAGGTTTGTTTATTTTCTGAATTAACTTATGAGACTAATGGACGTGAGACTGAAATCATGAGGCTGATGCCCAAAAGCCACCCAAGAAATTACTCATTGCTTCATAATCACAATCTTTCTGTATGTGTCATTTTCTTGCTCGTATGCTGTCCTTCTCTTGAGTTAACTTCAATCTGTAATTTACCATGTTCCACCATTTAAATATGAGAAAATGTTGCATGGAAGTCAATTTGGAAGAGATAGCAGGTATGAATAAATGGGAAAGACCCAAGCTCCACTTCATTTTTCTCGGTGGAGGTGGTGCAAAGTTGCCCATAATGGAATGCAGAAGTACCTTCAGCTGGTATGTGCCTTGAGCCCCTTTAGTCACACTGAAAAATATAAATCCAGGTATTTAAGACCATATGCTCAACTTCAGGTCTGTATATTCCCTCTATACTGTGTTGGGTCCCTATGACTCACCAGCAGAACATAACTGAAAGAATGCCGAACTCATACAGGAAGAATACAACCCCTGGGAAGAGCATGGCTGACAGGAGAGTACTTGCCAATGAGAAAATACCAGATTTTTTTTATCCCGTTCAGGATTTTTTTTTTAGGCAATGCAAGAGCTGAAGGAATGTTGCATACCAATCTCCATCACAAGAGTGTGATGCCACTTCCAGTGAATTCATTGTCCCAAGAGATAGGAGCCTTATAACATTTCATGTTAAGGCCAGGAATGCCAGGAGTGACGCTTGGATAAGTTTTTAAAATTTCCCAGCCAACTTGCTAATTGAAAAATAGGGCAAATTGCAGTCTCAAGGGTGAGAAACTAAATGCATCAATGATGTCCCTTTCCCTGTTCAGCTTGGGGACTTTACTGTCAGTATTCCCTGGGAGTCTTCTGGCCTGGAGAAAATTAAAAATAAATAAATAAATAAATAAATAAATAAATAAATAAATAAAATAAATAAATAAAAACAGTTAACACCACCTCACAGCAAGACTAGAGACCTCTAACATAACTGTTTTGAGAAAAAGCTAAGAAGCCACCCAAAAGGTGAAAGGGGCAAGGCAGATTCTGTTCACCCAGAATTCTTCAAGTTTCTCTTTAGACCAGTCCATCTATCTATCTTTTTGTCCATTTAGTTATTTATTTAGCAACCACTGACTGAGCAGTTATTAGGTATCTAACTGGGGTTCACAGGTCAATAAGATACAGTTCCTCTTCTTGAGGAGCTAATTCATATTGTAGTAACAAGCCACCAGACAACTACATAGGCAATTCCCAAGCTATATGGCAGCTGTTATAATAGAATTACCACAGGTACTATGAGTATACATGATGGGGTGGGTGACCTCACTCAGTGTGGGTAATCAGTGAAAGAGTCTTTGAGGAGATGATATACATGCTCAAATGTAAAAGGAGTAAAAGACAGGCAAAGGAGAGAGGAAAAGGACGAACGCTGGTAGAAAACAAGATGTGCTATTCATTCCTGTGTAAAATCCACAACTACTGGGCTTGTCACTCAGCTCAGGTTCCAGTGGGTTCTGCAGAAGCAAGGGACCTCTTGCAGCTCTAACATCCACTAAGACCCAAAGCAGTGAGGCTAGTGATCTACTGGAAGGTAGGGTGATATAAATGTTTTCAGAAGATAATCTGAAATGAAAGTTTAGTGATAAAAGCTGGAACCATATGGTAAAATTCTTCCCTTGAAAAGTGACATTTAGGCCAGGACCTAAAAGAAGAGTAAAATTAGTAAAAGAATAGACACGAACATTCCAAGTACAGCAAATACTGCATGTCAAGGCAAACAGCGTGTTATAGTACAGAACACAGGGGAAGAACTTGGCAAGAAGAAGCAAGAAATTAAGTGGGTGAAGACTAATAAAACTTACTAAGCTGGTTAAAATTTGTGAAATATTATTTTGAGTATCTTCAAAGGTGGCAAATCTTTGGCCTATGAAGGTAATACTGAAAGCAGCTAAAAGTCATTTGGAACCCAAACTGATCAACAAAGTGGGTGAATAGTCTAGAAGAGTCTTTTTTAATAAAAAACAAGGTTGAATTATGAAATAATAAGATAAACATTCTTTTATTATAAGCTGTCTCTGAAGACCATCTGGAAAAAAAAAAGACTCCTAATATGCTCTCAGAAACATTATCTTTTTAAAATAAACATGACCTCCAAAAAGTGACTTCTTTAAAGTAATAGCACTCAATTAGATGCTTGTTACCTTAGCTGAATTCCTTTTTCTTTTCTTTTTTTTTTAAGAATTGGCTTAGTGATACTTGACCACCCAGGTGTTTTCCCTAACAGTCAATTAGATATTGATGAAGATGGTATGAAGATGGCATTAACATTGTAAAGCACACTCCAGATTCTGGAGCAATGAAATGATTAAGTCTTTGTGAAGGCTGTAACTGGGCCCTTCACTTTCTTCAGTTCTCAATCTAAGCAATGTCCTTATTTTTTCTAAGATTCCCCCTGAGTTTCTTACACAGAGGGAGTAGGGACAATGTTGATTTTGCATCATTAAGCCACAAAACCTTTCAGGAAGTTCCCTCTTGGTTTTACACAAGAGGTTTGACAAATAGCAAACTACAGCATAGATGTGATGGGCCATGCCATCTGAGGCTTCCCAGAAGATCTTTATTACACAGTAAGGGTGGGACAGGGAAAGCATTTTGATCAAGGAAATTTTAATCATAAATGAACTATAGTTGGCTATTTAATTGGAGCATGGATCAAGGTGTGGGGCTTAAAAGTCTTGGTTGAGTGCTCCAGGCTCTTTTCCTGATTTCAAAGAATCATGATTTGTTTTGTTTTGTTTTAAAAAAGGAAACAGACGGGCGCCTGGGTGGCTCAGATGGTTAAGCGTCTGCCTTCGGCTCAGGTCATGATCTCAGGGTCCTGGGATCGAGTCCCGCATCGGGCTTCCTGCTCCTTGGGAGCCTGCTTCTCCCTCTGCCTCTCTCTCTCTCTCTGTCTCTCATGAGTAAATAAATAAAATCTTAAAAATAAATAAATAAATAAAAATAAAATAAAAAAGGAAACAGAGGAAACATGACATCTGATCAACAAACATTTGAAGAGTTAATCTGTTAGAGACTTAATATATTTGTTGTTTGTTGATCTATAATGCAGAACTAAAGCCAATGAATAAGAGTCAAGAAGAGGTAGATTTCAATTTAGTACATGGAAGAATTTTTGTAATAATTAAAATTGCTTGAAAAAGAGATTGCTTTATTAGGTAACAGACCCCCAGCCCCACCCCCACAATCCTCCCCATTACTAGAAGCATTTCAGCAGAGCTGGGCTAGATATACAGGAAGGCTTTCTACTCTGGGCAGGGCGGGGGAGTGCTGGTTTAGCACAGATTCTGAAATCAGGGGAGCACTCTAGCAATACAGACCTATTGAATTAGGATCTAGGGTACGACTAGGGAAGCCTAGTAATCTGGGCTTTTAACAAGCTGTCCAAGTGATCTGACTGATGTGCAGCTACCCAGGCACCTGAAGTATGTGAACCTCTGGTCTAAAGAAGTTTATTTTCTGACCACTTGGTGAATTCTCATCATCTCTTGCCCTCTCCCACAAAACCTTTCTTCTCTATGTGTTAGGGTCAATGATAGAAATCCATCATTTTACCATTCTGGTTGGGAATTACTGACTTAGATGACATTTGAGAGTATCTTCTTATGCTAAGATTTTATGATTTAAGATTAATTTAGCTCTCACTTGTACCACTGAGATAAAAAAAAAAAAAACACAGACTTGGATTGAAGGCACTTGAATTGACTGGGAAGCAGTTTCCTGACCTGGACAATGTTGGACTCTGAAATAGACGGTAGGACATCTCTTCCTCAGGTCTTGGCAAACAGGATACAATTGGGGAAGAATTCAGGAAGGGCTACTGTGAAATGCGGGAATGTCTGAAAATAAAAACACCCTGGAAGTCCTTTCCATTCCTATGATTCTATTTTTAAACCTGGCTAACATAAGAACAGCATTATTTAGACTAAAACCTGATTCTCACTTCCTTGATGGAACTACAGAAATATATGCTCCCCAAGGGGGAATAAACAGCATGTCTGGGAGAACAGCCAAGTTTGCACTCAGAGCTCTCCTTCTCCACTTCTTAATACCTCAATTTTTGTTTCACTATAATAAACCATGCCTTCTCATTTCTTGGTAAACCCAGCATGACATAAAGGAAGCCCTTTCCTATCATAAAATCACTTTCATGGGGAGGTATGGTAAACTATTTGCTTAGGAAGCCTTGTTCTTTAGAAACCAAACCCCAATGAGAAGGGAAATTGCTTCTCTAAAACGGGCAAGTAAGAGGAGAGCTCCACTATTCAAATAAACCCATCTCCCCAGCCCAACTCCTCACTAATCCATATTTTTCACAGCTTAGTTATATTTTCTGCTCTGCAGCAGAAAACCTCAACTGATGAAACATTGGTAGAAAAATTCTCTTTTCTTTTTTCCTGTTTCTGCTTGGATATGATAGGATCTAAAAAAATCCAAGCTGGCTCTCTTCTACAACTTTTATCTTCGATTATGAATTCCTGAAAATAAGTCAGTTAATTAAATGCCCAAGGGTTCAAATGATCTCACAAACTACATCTTTCATTTAAAATTCAGAGGACTCCAGTAGGAATTTCCAAATAGTCTGTGCATAAATGTAAGGACAATTCTATATTAATTTGCATAAAAGTAACACTGATTTGCAAGAGATCCATCAATGAGTCGGAAAAATAACACTGAACAGGATTCTATATTTGAAAGCTATATCTTTGCCTCCATGGGCAGTTTATAGAAGCAATGCTTTTATGTGATCAGGATAATTTCTATACAAATAACCTATCAAGACATCAGTGAAAACCTTTTAGTGTTCCCAGGAAGGAAGGAGCATGAGTAGGTATTGGTATGAAATTCCTCCTTCCTCTGAGCAGATTTCTTTTTCTCTGATGACTCCCACTTATGAGTTGGAAATTTACCTCTGTTTCATCATTAAGCCCTGAGACGTGTGGCTGTGATAGCGGTGGTATAATTTTAAAGTGTTAACAGGCTTTATTTGCTAGAATTATGGCAGGAACTACCTCTCTTAAAAAACTCAGTCTTTTCCAAAGGTGGTAGCAAACAGGCTTTTGGAAGAAGGCAGCAGAGGGGCTGCTGGGTCAGGCTGGTAAGGAGGAACCAAGTGGAAAACAGCCCTGCCCTGAAGACACTGGAGAGAATGGGCTTTGGGGAGAGGGGAGACCTTTAATAACCACCATGAGTAATTTGGGGGGACAGAAAGAGATGACCAAAGAAGATTTTCAGGAGTTTGCTGTAAGGTGTCCTGCATAGAGCTCTCTGCTCCTGCCTCTTAGACCTCAGTAAAGATGAGGTTTTCATTGTTGGGGCACCAGGTGAGAATTCTTTGTAAGTGACCCCTATAGTGATGGTCTGGTAAAAGCTGGTCTGCTTTTACACTGATTAAATAATCATTCAAAACAAGTTTATTTTTGGGGTAAGCTCAAGGAAGGTAAACATGTATTTGAAATGCTTTTGCTTAGCTGTTGAGTCTTAGTGATAGGGGAGTCAAATCTGAGCCAGATGTTCTGTAGAATTCTAGTGAGATATTTTAAACTTGCAAGCTTATAAATGTCACATCTTTCATACTGTGCCTTTTAATTTTTAATTTTATTGCTAGTTTAAAAAGATATATACACACACATAGTTTTGTTTGTTTGCTTGTTTCTCATTTAGACAAAGGAAGAGGGAGAGATAATTGGAATCCGTGGCCAACACTCTGGACTGTTTTTGAAAAACCCAAAGTAAGAGTAGTGGTAATCATCTACCTGATTTACTTCCTCATGATTTAACCTAAAATATATTTTAAATGAAAGGGGACAAGATGGTTTACACAAGAAATCTATGAATATACTCTATTATAGTCATAGTCAAGAAGGGCAATAACTAAATCAACTATGTGGTGATAAAATTCAAAATAAAAATTGATAGATTTGTTCCTTGTTGTGAAAAAAAGTTTTATGGCTCAAATCAAAACTCACTGTCATGGTGAGGCACCAAAAAGCGTCCCCTTATAATCAGACACTGAATTAAAATAACTGTTATCAACATCATTCCTCAAGATTATTCTAGAATTACTAATTCATGTGATTAGGCAAGAGAAAGAAAATCAAAAGCATAAAAGATGAGGTAAATTACATTTTTTTCAGATAATAGATAGATATGTATACCTAGATATGAAAGCCTTAAGGTCAATTAAAAAACTATTACTAACAACAAGATGAATCAGCATAATGACTAGCTAAAAATTAATTCAACAATCAGTAAGTCTCTAATACAAAGGTAAGTGACAAAATATAGTGGGGAAAAGATACCATCTATGATTTAAAAAAAAAATACCTAAAAACAAACAATAAAAAATATGCAGAACTATCTAACATAGAGAAGAATACCAGTTACACAGGAGGCCCTCAATAAATACGTAGGACAAAGGCTAAACATGTCGGACAAAAGCATAAAAGAATGCAGTTTAAGCATTCAATGATGAAAACTACTTGGCTCTGCTAGAGAGAGAAATCCATGGACTCCTAAGGAGAATCTAGAGACAAACCCAAATCTACATGGGAAATTAACATAAAATAAAGGTGGTGCTTGAATCAGTAAAGAAAGATGGACTATGTGATAAATGATGCTCAGATAATTAGCTAGCCATTTAGAGAAACAAAAAAAGCGAATGAAACTAGATTACTACCTCACCCTTTATATTAAAATAGATTCCCGATGCAGAAGAAAATAAAAAGTTAATTTTATCATATGGGCAGGCCTTCCTTTCTAAACAAAATCCAATCCAAAAACCTAAAGAAAAAAAACTAAAAAGTTTACATTAAAATTAAGATGTTTAAAAATTCAACAACATCAAGAAACAAATAAGTCACCATAAACTAAGTAAAGGGATGATAAAACTTGGAAGATAAATTGGATTTGCATTAATTTATAACAGAAACCGAGGGAAGGAGGCAGTCAGGGAAGCAAGAAAAACAGCAGAAACAGTGCCAAGAAAATGAATTAAATGATTGAGTATAAGATATTAAGGGCAAGAGAGGAGAAACAAAAGTGTGCCTTGGGAAACAAGTGGAAAGCATTAGTCATTAACTGGTTCACTTTTGTTTTGATTGAGGCTCAGAAGCACATCTTCTCCTTGCTAGCATAACAAATGGTGATCCTGGTCTTTGGATGATGCAGCTGAGTAGGTACACATCCAGATAAGAATTGACAATATGTGGCCTCCATTATGCAAATGATTTGGCTAGACTTCACACCAATGTACTAAAAATAGCAATAGGTGTACTTTATGAACACTGTCAGTGGCAGCAGGCTTCTCCAAGCATAGCTCAGAGGCCAGGCTGATGATAACCTGGGGTGACAGCAGATGCAGGACTCAGTCTCAGAGGAATAGGCATGCTTCTTGGTGTTTTCCAATGGAAGCTACTGCTGCACTCCCACCAGCTGGTCAGCTCATTACCCTTTGCACAGATGTAGGTGGAATATCCTGGAGCCACATTATAAAACAGGCAGCTTTGGAATAAACATTCTCTCTGGTACTGAATGAGAACTTAGTCACCTAGGAAAATATGAAATGAGTGGGGAACTGTTTCTGTCCTTTCCCTCTTAAATAAAGTTTTTCAACATAAGGATGAGTAAAACAAGGACTAAGATTGATGAGAGGGAGTTTCCATGGAAGTTCAGGATGGGCGATGCTGCATTTGAGGTTTTAGCATAAACCATGCAACCTTGCTTGTATCTCTGGCAAATGCACTCAGTTGTGGATGTTTTGAATATTTCTCTAGGCTCCTGGGGCAGAGGCCATGGTTAGTTACTACCTACAACTTCAAAGGGCCAGAGGGACACATGCTCATTTTTATCTCACACTTTTCCTTTTCTTTGAATGTGTACACAAACATTTGGACCTATTCTGGATGAAAATAGTCAAGTCTGGGCTCCTGAGTCTTGGCCATTCCAACACCACCAGATCAAGTCAGAACAAATTTGTTTTTATGAGGAACCACTCCTGGCCTCAATTAAAATTAAATTAAATTAAAATGAAGATTTAGCTTCAAGACTTTTGTTGTCAATGAAACCTCTTCCTTGGTACCACTAGTAATAAAATCCATGAAATTCACATTCCAACTGAGGTGATGAAGCAAGAATATCAGTGCCCTTTTCTATTTGCCATACCCTCTCACCCCTGCACTGGCACCCCCACCATTTCCCAGCTCTACAAACACTTTTGAAATCTAGATTTGAGATGAAAGCCATAGTCTTGTAGCAATCAATTCCCACCAGATGAAAGCCAGAAGAAAAACTCCATAGGAAAATCCTGGAAATCTGCTGAGCCACAACAGACACATTTTTCTAAGTACCAAAGGAAAATGACTATGGCAAAAAACAAAAACAAAACAAAACAAAACAAAAAAAACAAACAACAACAAAAAAACAGTTAAGAAATCTGAAGACTTATTAAGGGCAAGCAATTTACCTAGTTCCTTATCCTTCCATCAAAAGGTATAGCCAACTTCTTCCAGAAATTTTTCCAGTGCAAATCAAGGGAAAAAAAAATTGGAGGCAGGTTCTCAGCAAGTTTTCAGACACACACGTGAGAGCAAGATGTATGATGAATACAAGGTAAGGAAGCAATAGTTTCCAAAGTGATTACTAGGCTTTGCAGGCAGAAAAGGAAATGACAATTTCTGAATTCAGGTAACAAAAAAATAAACATTGGCCTTGGCAGATATTAAGTCATCCTAAGGCAGAAGACAGAGTCAACATGCTTTTTCCACATGGGTGGACACTGGTGGCGTGGGGCTCTGAGATCAGCAGGGATTTCAGAGCTAAGACAGGGTGAACTCAGCACACTTGGTGGGCATAATGTTCACGCATCTCATTTGAGCCATACAGCTACAGCTAGCTTGCTCACCAGAGCCTTGAGGATTCAATGCTTGATAGCTTCATAGGTATTTAATGAGGCAGACAGGGTGAGGCAAGAGGCCATTTAGTAGGGCCATTTAATTTAGTTCATTGTTTTTGATGCTGGCTCTTTTCTGGTTTTTCTTTTTTTTTTTATATTTCTCATTTCTCAGATGGGGATCATCTGCCAGGCACCTCCAGCTTATCTTTGATGAACAGCATTGGAATCAGTAATGTTCCAGGATAGATAAGTAGACTTACATGTCTTTTGTGAATAATGGTAGTTGGATCCAAAATTATACAGTACACAATTGAGCACAGAAATAGTCATTTATCTTGATAGAGATGAGGTTTCAGGTTTAGGCTCTATAGCAGATACTGCTGTAATCTTCCCAGATCCCCTCTAATCTTTTCTCATGTTTCTATATACCCTCACCAGCTTCTATGTGCTTTTTCTTCTAGTGCCCTCAAATGAGACCCCCCCCCTCACCCCCCAACACTCTCCTAGCTACTAGAGCTGTTTTTCCTACAAGGGTAGGATGCCAAAGAAGTCTTGGAAAGATTACTCTGCCCATGTTAGCCAATGACTAACCAGTGCAGAAACATGAAAGTCCGGCTCTCTTATGTAATTCATTCCCTGGAGTTTCCTTTGGGATCATACTGAAGCTATTCTCTGGGTCACTTTGTCTGAAATTTAACCTTTCTTGACTCCCTCCCCTCTCTCTATCCTATCTTCCCCAGTCTCTTACTGAGCTCTGAGAATTCCGATCTCAGATAGCTTTTAACATGACTAGAAGTAAGGGTAACCAGAAATGGAGAAGTTAAGTGCAGACAACCATGCAAGAAAACAAACATTAAAAAAGGATATTGATGATAGTTTGCTGTAAGCAAAGCTATACGGGGTTTAAAAGGTTAAAATGGTATTTAAGCTATACTGAATTTAGCAGTGAGTAGGTCACCCAATACACATGAAATGTGGTTTTCATAGATTAGAACAAATCCATACTGGAATATGGAGAGATCTGTAGAAAATTAGTCATTAGAAATTCATAGTTTACAATTAGGAAAACAGATTAATTTCTGGGGCAAAGTATTCCATTCCCATACTTGTTCTTATATTTTAGTCACAAATATGCATTAAATATCTACAGTACATACAAAGCACTCTGCTAGGCACTTGGAAATGTTTGCAGTTAGTAAAACAGATAGAGCTTAGAGTTTAGTGAAGGAGACACACCAAAAACCAATCAAATGACCAAAAATGGGTAAATACTGCTTGCAGTAAGTGCCTTGAATGATGTTGGCAAAGATTTATGAGAGCACATAACGAGAATCCAGACTTAGGCTGAGGGGTCATGGGTTGGCATACTGAAGGCAGGAGTGTGTAAGCTGAATCTGTAGTATCAGAAAAGTTAATTGAGCAATGGAGGTGAAAGAACATTCTACAACAACAGATCAGCATATGCAAAGCCCTTGAGGCAGTAGGAAAACATTCTCCAATTTAAGAGAGATAACTAGTTTTTACCAGCTATTAAGAAAATCTCTCAAAAAGACTCAACTTTTGTTGTTCTTTTTTTTTTTAAAGATTTATTTATATATTTTAGAGAGAGAGCAAGCACGCAAAAGAGTGGGGGGAGGGGCAGAGGGAGAGAGAGTCTTCAAGCAGACTCCCTGCTGAGGGTGGAGCCTGACACAGGGTTCGATCCCAAGACCCTAAGTTCATGACTTGAGTTGAAACCAAGAGTCTGATGCTCAACCAATTGAGCTACTCAGGTGCCCCCTATCTTTAAGAATTCCAAATTCTTTGACTCAAAACTTCCCTAAAATACACAATAATCAACAATCTATCATCTGGAGTAATTCAGACATTAGGTTTGTGCAGGTCAGCCATTTAGATAAATAACCTTGAGCATTTATCTTTTAATTACAACTCAAACTATTTTTGCATTATTTAGAAACACTGTGATTAGAAATTCATTTGAATGGAGCAGAAGTCCACCTCCTCTTGATCTCAGGGATGCTCTGAAATACTAGGTTGTTCTCTCAGCTCTGAAAACTTAAGGACTGGAAGAGCATCACCGTTAGTGTGGATCGCAGTGAAGATATGGGGAAAAAAACCTACTTCCAGTTCATGAAGATTGAGTAACACTTTACTGTCTCACTTGTTATGTGCTCAACATTTGAGAAAGAAAAGGAGTAATTATGCTTTAAGATAAGGATATATAGCCAGTAGTTCATTTGGAAAGACTAAAAGTGGAGTGGCATTTTAAAAGAAGAAAACCCAGACTACCAATGCTGAATGGAGACATGCTACTGGACTGGGTAAAAACTTCTAAAGAGCAGTGATGGAATTCCCATGGGTTAAGAGTTATGACTTGACTAGCCTAAAAATTAATGGTAAATTTCCCTCCAGATTTTTCTCCATCAGAAGACTCACTTGTTGTGACTAAATTTCTTACTCCCCATTTCAGTTTTAATAAATAAATTTTCCCTAACTGAAGATTAAGGTATACAAATGAAAAGGATTGGGAAAGGAAGGTAATGATCCTAAAGGATTCTTTTTTTTTTTTTTTAAAGATTTTATTTATTCATTTGAGACACAGAGATACAGAGAGAGAGCAAGCATGAGCAGGGGGAGAGGCAGAGGGAGAGGGAGAAGCAGCCTCCCTGGTTAGCAGGGAGCCCGATGTGGGGCTCAATCCCAGGACCTTGGGATCATGACGTGAGCTGAAGACAGACGCTTAACCATCTGAGCCACCCAGACGCCCCAGATCCTCAAGGATTCTTAATGAAACCCACAAAAATAAACTTAAAGTACTTCATGAAAGGAAACAGTATGTTCATTTCACAATGGCCGTGAAAGAATGCATTCCTTTCTAATTACACAGTTATATACTTTGACCTATCCTTAACTCTTACTTCTTAGGAATACATGAAGACATCTTCAGAAGTTTAATTAAAAGTCTTAAAGACTCACTAAAACAATCATATCAGCCCATAAAAATATTACTTCATTATATATTCTCTGGCTCAAGCTACTTACTACCAGCCTCATGTCACAGTTGGGTCAAAAGGTAATTGCCACCCTCTCCCAGTGGGAACATATTATAAACATATGTGATATTACACATGCTTGTACATACCACATAGTGCATTTACAAAACTATAAATCAACTTTTCAATTCTATTCCAAATATTGCTGTACCAACCAGCAATTTTTAATTTGGGCTAACTTCATTTAGGTTCTGAGCTAGTGAAGTTGTGTTAACTTCAAAACTCAGATATTGTTATATGATCCTCAGAAGACTTGAGTATCTTTAAAAGTATCTTTAGACATTTTTGTCTTCAATGAATCCCATGAAATTTTTAGATATCTAGTTATTTTCTATAGTAGCTACTATCTCATTGGTAATGAAATATAATTCATAAAAAAAAAACCTGCTCCATTATCTAATAAAAACCAAGCTTACACAGTTAGAAAACGATCTGGTATTTGCACTGGTTCAGTCTGCTGAATAATTAGGAGAATCATACAAAACATTAAATCATGAAGAAGCTTTGTGTTACATACTGCTATTGCCACATTTGGTTTTACAAAAATTCTACAGCTGCTCTTCATTGACACATTCAAACACTCAATGACTAACAATGTCACTGGTAGACATAAATTAATAACAGTTTTAGTCACTGAATCTTAAAACTGGCTAATGTACATTCTGAAACCCATTTGAAACAAGAGAAGTTTATTTAATTTTACCACAGGGATAGTATTTTCAAGTCTTTGGTAAGGTCAATGCTGCACCTTGTTTTCATCATGACATTTAATCTTAATAGAAGAGAAACTAAGTGACCTGATTTTGAGCTCAGCATCCTGGTAGCAGATTATGGTTTGCCCAGAAATTATTTTTTTCCTAGGCTGAAGAATGTCAAACATATATTTTAGAGAAGGCATCAGTTATCTACATTATAATCCTACAAAACCAGTTCAAAATTTCAAAGCATTGTGAAAATACTTATTTGTATTTTAAAAGTCATTTGAAATAACTTTCACTAATTTGAGATATCCATACCTTATAATACACACATACAGACACATGCACACACACACGTGGATGAACAAAACCAAGTTGACATAATCAGTCCCAGACCTAGAAGTTAATTCTCATTGAAAATAAAACCCTCTTTACAAGAGGGCACATACTGCATGGAGCACTGAGTGTTATACACAAACAATGAATCATGGAACACTACATCAAAAACTAATGATGTAATGTATGGTGATTAACATAACATAATTTAAAAAAACCCTCTTTTTACTATGTTCTTTGCCCCAATTTTATTGTGATCTAAGGTAAAGCAATAGTGTAGAATACTGTTACATGATTCAACAGAAAATTCAAAGTCAAAAGCATTGAATTTTATTCTGATTCCGTAATTAATTCATTTATTGTTAAACATTCAGAGTTTTGGGGTTTTAGGATTTTTTTTTTTACATTGGAAATAAACTTTTAGAAAAATTCAGCACCACTATAACTTTAGTGCTTTGCTTTATCTATGCAGACTATATACCAAAGTAAAAAGTTCAGAATCACAACCATCAACTCTAAGTCATTGACACTAATAGTGAATGAATATATATAATTAGCATCTACTTAAAATCCTAAGTCCTTTGCTTTATTTATTACACCCTCCTCTCAACAATGAGTTTCAATCAGAACATCTAATAAGTAGCAAAATTGACTACGTTTCATCTCTTCTGTTCATTTTGCACTTTACTTTCTAGGGTTTTCATGATCAAGGATACAATTCTAAAAGTGTCCAAACCAGGAAGAGAAAAGCAAAGACTCTAAAAGCTTTTCAACAGAAACAATTCAAAAGAGTTAGCTCTTGATTATCTACTTTGTGGTGTGCATTGTTCTCTTGCATTTCTTTCCTTTTTTAAGTGACTGGGAAAATTCTGATGGAAGAGAAGACTGATAAATAGTCACAATAAGAATCAAAGATGATTTCAGACTTTTACTTACTCATATTAAAGCATCCTTATTTTACAACTTGTAGACATTAAAGTGTCAATGGATCCTCCACCAATTCCAGAGGTCTAAAAAAATATTCTGAAAGGTAATAATTCTAATAAAAGCAAGTGTCACCTGCACATTAGTAACTCATTTACAAGTGGAAGGGAATAACTCTTCTTGTTTATTTAAAAATTCCTTCAAATACATAGTAACTGAGCATCATTTAGGTCATGTTGTGGAAAAGTATAAGTTGGGAGTAGGAGTAGAGAGATCTAAGGTGAAGAGAGGCAGGACTCAGAGGTCACCTACAAATCTGTGAAAGATCCAGGGATGCCTTGATGAGAATGGTCCAAAGGGGAAGTAGAGAGCCACATCAAGTAGAAAGATGTTCTAGAGGTAAAATTGAGAGGACCTGACCAACTTATTTCATGGGGTGAAGGAAGAGGCGGAGTTAGATGATTCCAGAGTTTCCAACTCAACTAATAGAGGAAATAAGGGGATTAGTAACAGGGAAAGACAATGCAAGAAGAACAGGACATTTTAGGTTTCATTGGGGTGGTGTGATGCAGAGAAAAAGAGATAACAAATTCTAAATTAGACCTGAAGTATATCTGCAGGAGGAAGACAATGGAAGAGACTTCTAGGAAGCAGTTAAAAGAAATGTGAATCTCTAGTTCAAAAGAAGTCCAGGGTAAGGTTAAGACATGTTTTAGGGCATACTGGTTAGAGCTGAAGAGATAATTTTTGGAAAGACTCTGAGCAAGAGTGAAGGGCAAGAAGAGAACAGAATCTGGAATTCTGATAAACAACAATGAAGAGATAGAAGAAGAGATCAAAAGAGTAGGAAGAGAATAAGAAGAAACAGAATCTATCTTGAAATTGAAGGAGGACAGACTTTCAAGAAAGAAGAAGTGGTCAGTAATGTTAAATACCACAGCAAGATTCAAAGAATGAGGACAGCAGAGAAGCCACTGGATTTGGGAAATAGGATTTTTTTCACTAGTGACCTTTGAGAAGGTCAGATCAGAAGGAGCAGAAGTCAAATTTTAGTGAGTAATAATGTATGGAATGTAAAAAAGTAGAGATGGCAAATAAGTTCTATATAATAAATTGGAAAGAAAATAAAAGGTGGTAAAGGAGAAAGTTGGGTGGTGTAGGGTTTTTTAGAAAGGGGAGATAACAAAAATGTCTGTAGGTTGAGTGTTTGAAACTTATGCAGAGAGAGAGAGAGAGAGAGAGAAAGAAGTGGAGACGCAAAGAAGCTGATTGATGAGACAAAATCCCTGAGGATGGGAGAGGAAATGGAACCAAAAATATAAGTGGAAGAATTAACCTAGCAATTCAGAAGTATTTCCTCCACTTGAATAAGAGGAAAATGTGGGTGAAAAAATAGGTATGATATAAGAACATTTTTACTTGATAGTGTTTCTTTTCTTGATGAAGCAGGAACCTGGGTCATTAGCTAAGGCTCTGAGCAGAGTGAAGAAGTTTAGTGTATTTTCTGTGGGGTGCAGGGACAGAAGCTACTGGGCACAAAAAAAGGAACCATTGAGCAAGGTCGACTGAGATTAGAGATGATATATCTGTAATGAAATGAATCATGTACTTTTTCTTCAGGAGGTTACAGCAAACCTAAATCAGAACCAGAATAATCACAACATTAAGTCACAAACTGGATGTTTGCACTTATCAGCATAATGGGGAGATGATAAAAGCTATGGGATGTGGAAATGATGTACTTGGGAGGAAAGTGAAGGCAGTAAGGGACATGGGGAAATTAATGTAATAAGTCAGATCAAGGGAGCTAGAATTCAAATTTATTTCAATGATGCGTTTTACTGAGCATGAGGGAAAGAAATATAGAAGGATAAGAGGTTGTGGTCAAAAGGGAAATTTCATAATTCAAGAATTCAAAGGTCACACTCTTCCAGGTGCTGACCAGTCCAAGGCATATCCATATAAGTGTGTTGCTGAGTAGAAAGGAAGGGATAATTGGAGAAGAAAGATAAAGTAACTATGAGGATGTTAGATAAACCATCAGGATAAAGAATAGAATGGGATGTTGAAGACCACCTGTGGGCCAGTTATTAAATTCTGCGTCAGTTCTAGGGAGTAACCTTCTGTTGGACAAATGACTACAAAGAGAGTGACAAAAGGGGGGAAAATGCAATTGCAATTATTAATGTACTTAAAATCAAACAGGGTATGAAAGTGCTACGGCATGAATCCGGTGAGAAAGAGTGGAGTAGAGTTAGATGGCATGACTTTCTGTAGAACAGAGGCTCTTGAGCCAAGGGCACAATCAGGAAGAATTTGTAGGTAAGCAATAAAGCAGACCCAACCTCCCAGGCTCAAGAGAAGGGACTATGAGAGAATCAGTGTTTCTACCTAAGGAGGTTTCAAAGGAAGTGGTGTCACTGAGGAAAGAGGGAATAAAGAATCCAGATAAAAGGTGGGAAAGGGGGAAATTTAAGTATAGGTGTTATTGAAGGGATAAAAACAGACTTATCGAGAGCTTGGTGCCTGCACATAAAATGAAAACATAATACAAAAACAGCCTTCCCACATAATTTAAGCAGAGGACTAGAAGATAAAAAAATACACTGCTTCTTAAAATTATGTCATCTTCAAAGTCTAGAGCATTATAAGTACTCCAAAAGTATTTCATAAATGAATGAATAAGTAATTGAAATATTCTGTCCATCCATAATGAAAAAGAGGCTTGGGGTCATTTGCCTACTACTGGTTTGTACTGAGCCAACTGCATCCTCTTGTTCTATTGCCCTTGACTCAAAGCCTGAGTTTAAGGATACAGCCTATGACTATAGATGTAAATAAAGTTAGTTAGATATAAGGGGCTTGCATACATTGCTCAGGCCTTTTCTTGAGCCAACCTAGCTTTATAAAAATAGACATAAGTGTTTATTTCTAAAATTCCATGGTTTGGGGGGTGCCTGGGTGGTTCAGTCAGTTAAGCATCTGCCTTCAGCTCTGGTCATGATCTTGGGGTCCTGGGATTTAGCTCTGCATCGGGCTCCCTGCTCAGTGGGGAGCCTGCTTCTCCCCCTACTTCTGCCCCTCCTCCCAGCTCGTGCTCTCCCTCTCTCAAATAAATAAATAAAATCTTTAAAAAATAAAATGAAATAAAATTCCATGGTTTTTGAAATATGTTCTAGAAGAGGTAAAACCATTGGAGGTAATTTAGGAACAAATCATCATAAAAGCCAAGATAAGACTAAGGAGATATAATTTCATGCTCCATGCTCTACTATCTAGTTTCAACAGAGCATATTGCTTTTATCTATTTTATATTTGGTATTTCTACATTAAGATTTACTCTTTCTTTTCTTTTTTTCTTTTCTTCTCTCTTTCATTTGAAGGTTGTGTTGTGGAGGAATATTATTTCTCTGGAAAGTACACAGATTTTCAAATCTAACTAATAGTCCAAGGCTCACCAAGGGCCTAGTGCCTGTAAACTCCCTGATTTGAAGGAGTACTCTGGCAGTATGGTAAGGTGGAGGTAGACCTGTCCTTACAGAGCATGCAGCCCAGATTCAAATCAGATCAGTGCCTGATAGTAGATTTCAGTGGATCCAGGTTGCAAGTTCTACAGGGTCTGAAAGAAGCAAATTTCTCTGGAGAATGATGACATTATCCTAGGTCTCAAATACTGTTTCAAACACTGAAATTTTTCAAATATGAAATCTAGTAGATAATAATCATACACATAGGGAGGCAAGGTAACATAGGTGAGAACCAGCAGAAACAACAGATAGGTAAAAAGACCTACAAGAGCTCCAAATACTATGGTTATCAGGCACAACTTTAGAATAATTCTACTTGGGGCACCTGGGTGGCTCAGTTGCTTAAACGACTGCCTTCAGCTCAGGTCATGATCCCGGAGTCCCGGGATCGAGTCCCGCATCAGGCTCCTTGCTCGGCAGGGAGTCTGCTTCTTCCTCTGACCCTACCCCCTCTTGTGCTCTCTCTCTCTCTCTCAAATAAATAAAATAAAAATCTTTAAAAAAAAAAAAAGAATAATTCTACTTGCTATTTTCAAGGAGATAAAAGATAATATGGAGATTTCAGCAGGGACTGGGAATTGCCTTTTTTAAGGTAGCAAATTTGAAAAGAGCTATATAAAATCCTAGAACACTGAGGACAACCAGAAAACTGGACTCACTCTCCTCCCTCAAAAAGTAAATCTCCTTCATGGTATCAGAGAGCTAACAAGGCAGTAAAGAATTATGGGGAAAGAGATGTATAGATGGACACTTGATTTATGCCAAGTGTGGGAAAATATACTATTTTCAATAAATACTGTTGGAGCAACTAAATAGCTATATGAAAAATGTGAAAATTGACCCTACCTCACACTGTACAGAAAAAAAATCAAGTCCATATATATTCATGACTTTGGGGTAAAGAAGAATTATTAATGAGGTGACTAAAAGCACAAATCATAAAGAAAAAGAATACTAGCAGCAAACAACATGGAGAGAAGGAAAAGTTGAAGATGAAGAGAAAAAGAAGGTTGGTGGTATAAGTTCCCTGAAGAGTCAGCAATATAATAGGATGAGGAACAAAGGTGGAGATGCTGCCTACACGTATTTTATTCACTTGTATTTGCTTGACTACTACACCAAGTGTTCATTACCCTCATAAGTATTTTAAGTAGAAAAAAATGATAAATTTAAAAGTTTATGATGATTATATTCCTATTACCAGAAGTTTTATTTTATGGAAACCTTAATCATTAGCATTCAAATGAATAAAAATAGAAAGAAAAGACCCAAATAAGGCAATTTTGTCAATATCATAGCATTATTAAGGGAAACCAGACCAAGAAATAACTTCACTCAATGATCCACAAAATTGTTTTGCAGTTTCACAGCTCACAGATTGTTTTTCAGTGGATATATCTAGACTTCTAATGCTGAGTTTCACTTTCAAATGTCAAAGGCACCCTTCAGGAAATACACATGCTCAGCCCATTATCTTTGCTTATAAAAAAAATCTACTGCCTTTTCAGTTAACACTGACAGATGAAAGGACATTCTCTGATCTTTTGGCCAAGAACCAGTCATATAAAACCTCCCATGGGCTCTAATTTAGTAATATGAAATGTACAGTACTAGTCACAAGTTTTTTATGACTCAGAATTTGCAAAGAATTTGACCAGGTGTCCTTTCCTAGTTTTGGTATTATCGAGCCTGGGGAAACTAATATCATAATGATCTATAAAAACGCCTCAGACCTCTGTCTCTGTCTCTTTCTTTAAAGTGAGTATCTTTGCACTTCTGTCTCCACCAAGGGAATCTGGGATAAAAATCATATGATCGTGTTTATGATACACCCAGTTCTGTTCTGCAGCTTGTACAGACCCTAATTTGTTCACTAAAGTGCTTTATTATGACTTACCTTCCTACTTTCCTCCAGGGAGCAATGCACCGACTATAGTATCAAAAGCTTTTGTACTAAAGCATGTGAGAGGGTCACCCTTGGCATTGTCTGTCATGTTGAAGAACTTCCCTGTGAGCAATATCTTTCTACCACATCAACACCCATATCTCAGGCCCTCTCTGCCCAGCAGCCAAGTAATCATATACTATGATATTGTATATGCTACCCTAAAACACAGGGACATCCAAAGGCACGGTACACCAGAAAAGAGAGTGAGGACTCCCATCCACCAGTCAGTCATCACCCTCAAGGTCTTTATTTCTAGATTTCACTGTCATTTTGGAAATCATGCACCTGAAAGTCACTTGATCTTGTATCAACTTCTGGTAAAATGAGTGACTGCCCTGTATAGATTTTATGACTAAAATTTCTCCATCTGCATGAATTGTTCTAAAACAATTTGGTTAAAATCACAAAATAGCTGAAAATAAAAATCTTTCCCATCACTGCTTTTAAACTATATGTAACGTATAATTAATATTATATTATTAATTCCTGTATTATGTTAAAATATTGTTATTATCTATTATTAATATATATTTAATTTTATATATATAACTTCTATGTATCATGAAACTATTTTATACTTATTTTATGCTATAATTCATTTTAAGTCTTCTGGAAGTATTTGGTTTGGGCATCATTTTTGTTACACTTGTTTACAAATGTTTATTTCTATTTTAGTATTTTTATTTATTTCTCAAATCTGTTAAAATTATTTTAAAGTCATTGGTTAATATTTTTAGGAGTTATAAAATAATATTTCTCTAAGTAAATTACCCAAAATGAATTGGTAATTCTTTAAAGTGCCTACCCACTTTCTCATATGCCATTAATTTTTAAACAATCTAGAGTAATGTTAAGCTTTTAAAAATACACTTTAAAAGCTTTTTGTCCACTTTCTATGATATTTAACTATGTTTTCCTAATTTTTTTAACATAAGGAATTGTGACAAATCATTCTTTACAAAGAAAAGTAAAACTTTCAAAAAGAACAAATGAATGGGCTTTTTTCTTCTTTTTGTCAAATATTTTTGAAAAGAGCATCATGTTTGAAAATAGACTAAGAAATAAAGAAATTGGAAATACTTTCTAGGTTTTTTTAAATTAATTTAGTTTTCACGGACTTTGTTGTACCATTAACCCTAAATCCTCAATACATGCATAGTGCTATCCCCTTTTGTGAACAAATGATTTTTATAATGAAATGGGAAGCATCACTGGGTGTAAAGCTGCAGAGATTGGAAATATCCATCTTTGACCAATATCCTAATTTTAACAATTGTTTCCAACAAGTTGATTTTTAAAACCATCTACCTTCGACTTCCCCATGTTTATACTCTCATTTTAAATTTCAAATACTCAAGTTACATTCCAAACCTCAAAGTGTTAGAAAACTTTTTCTCACATTATTCTTATTGTCTAGGCATTTATCACATAAAAAGGGCTTCATTGTCATCTGGTCACAAAGACAATACTAGTGATAATCTCATCAGAAAAATTTGGTGTTAACCATCCCTGAAACTTGAATGTCTGTTTCCCTAGAATATTAGGTCTTTCTGAACATCAGTTGGCTGCATTCTCCTACTGCTCTAGACTTTTAAAAGATATTTTCATGGGAGTCTGCTAAAGATATCCTTTCTTCCTGTCCACCTGCTCTACAGCAACCCCTCCAAGATTCTACCTTGTAGCATAAAGAAAGTCTAATAAGAGATAGATGCATGAAACTGGACACACTAGGCACAAATGAGCCCTGCCCTGTTGGAGGCAGCATTCTCCTGGGTGCACGGGTAAGGCTAAGCTGTAAGAGTTCTCTGCTTTTGTTGGTGAAACTCATGCACTCAGAGAAAAGTCTCTACCTGGCCCAGGCCCATCTCCATAGTTCCAGAAAACTCACTGTCCTCTAGATAAGTAGGCAACCACTCTGGGCTGCCTTCATCACCAGAACCACCCACAGTAATTCTGAAAATGACTGTTATTGGTGTCTATGTTTTGGGAATACCCTTGTTCCCAGAATCATGGTGCTTGTTAGCACTGGTGGCTTCCTCCTCCTCGTTCTACTATCAAGAAGCCAGAGAGGTTATCAGCTTTGGAAAGGAAAGGTCAGCCCAGAAGCCAGGCCATTGAGGATTTTCCCAGTAGATACTATAACGACACTTCTAGGATTTATGTTGCTCAGGCCTGGAATGTCAAGAAACATGAGAGGGCAAGATGACAAAGTTAAGAGAGCTAGCTTGGCAGTCAGACTGTTAGTTCTACCCTGTAAAATATCCTTTTGCTTCCCATGCACTTGTCCCTCAATCTATGAGTTTATAACCCTTCCTCCCTGATCTAGGACCTGGTTTCATCATTTATGATCCCACACCATCGTGTGTGGACGGTGTGGGATCATAAATGGAATAGAATCCCCCCAAAGCAGACAAATATTCATGTGCCAGTCGTTTATCTGAAAGTTCGAAAGGAGAGTGGAGAAGTGAGACAGGGAAGGGAAGGCAGCCAATGAAGATATCTGCTTTTTTCTGGAGGGGAGTGGAGATCAATTCTGTGGGGAAACCCTGGGAAACATCATGAAACATGTGCCTCAGAGGAATCTGAACAGTGTGTCAAGGAAGAAGCTGAGGAATTTATGCATCAAATCCCCTCAGCCATTGCTTGAGGGCTTCCCTGGGGTGTTATGGGCATTCTGACACTTGTGACCTGTCATGAACTTGGGCAGAACATCCTTCCCAAGGCAACCTTCAGGCCAAGAGATACAGATCTTGGGCAGAAGCACACTGTGTGTGGATGCAGGGTGGGTCAATGTCTGCCTCTCCCCATCTTTCTCTTTGATAAAGGAAGAAAAAAAGAAAGAGGGGGGAGAAGAATGAAAGAAAGTTTACCAAAAAAGAAAAAAATAAAGGGGGAGGGAAGGAGAAGAAAATTTGATTTCACCACTTACTTAGCATCTACTATGTGTAAAGTACTTCATCCACTTCTCACAGCATTCCTATGACATGAGCATTTTATTATTCCCATTTTACGATGAACATACTGAATTGAAAGAGGTTAAATGAAATCCTCCCGAATCATACAACTGGCAGGTTAAGGAGTTGGGATTCAAATTCAGGTTTTCCTTTCCTGCTCAAAATTCTTAGTAGTTTACTGTTACTTAGATATAGTCTCTCCATGATCTGATGACATAATTTGATGGAATATGAAGACTCCTGGCCCAGGAGTCAGAAGAACAGTGCCCCAGTCCTGATCTGCGAGTCCCTGCCCCACTGGGATCACACTCCAGTCACTTTCTCTTTCTGAAGTTTCATTTTCATTGACAGTAAATCAAGGAGCTAGACTAAATGATGGTTAAGGCATCTGCCAGGTTTAACAGTTTAGGATTCTTTCCACTGATTACCATCTGTTAGTCTTCTATCCCAATTATATTCCAACTAACCTGGAAAAATCTTCATTCTCCTAAAACCTCATGCTGTACCAATAATATTGCTCTCCCCCCGAGATTGTTCCTACCTAAATCTTCCATATCTTCCAAATGGTTTCTTTTCCAGAAAGGCATATTTTTCACTCTAGCTAGAAACAAGATCTCATTCTCTGAAGTCTTATTGTATTTTCTTTATATTTTCCTAAGAAGGCCAAATTCTGTATCTTGTCTGTGAGGTTACCTTATACATAATTATGAATTGTCATGTACAGCATAGACTCTGGAGCCAGATTGTCTGGGCTATCCTCCCAGCTCCTCCACTTTCTAGCTATAGAAACTTGGGCAAATTATTTCTGTGCTTCAGTTTCCTCCTCTGCGATATGGGGATAATCATTTTAAACTATGTTAGTGGGGTTTATAAGTTTAAATGAGTTAATATAGGTCAAGTGTTTAGAGCAGTTCCTGGCACATAATAACCACTATGCATGCGTTTGCTATTATTATTAAAAATTATTAACTGTTTTGATTTGTTTTGTTTGTAGTACTTTGAGTATGCATATTCTCTCTCTTGCAGTCTTGTAGTTTTTTGAGCATAGGAATTTGTCTGTCTTCTTTCTCTTTATATCTTTTTAAGAGAGTGTCTCATATGTAGTAAGGACCCAGTAAATATTTGATTGTGTGTTTATGTGTGTGTGCTATGTATCATTATTATGTTTGTACCTGTCATTATCTTTCTTTGCTGCTTCCCTTGTTTGTTTTGTTTGCTTGTTTGTTTTCCTTCTGCAGAAGTCCTACAGCAGGAAGTGTCTTATCATCTGCTTTTGTATTATGACAATGTTTCTATAAGGTCCTTGGGAATTTTTCCTTTGTGGGTTCATCATTTCCTACCAAAATATACAACATATATTAAATGCTTAGGTGTGTAATTTGGAAATATGGACAAATAATATATACTTAATAAATATGGACATTGGTACTTCTCTTCTCTTTCCACCTCACCACCAAGTATGAGATCCTAAAATTAAAACCACTTTCAATTATACTTTCTACCCTCAACTCTAACAAAGAATAGACTTTCTTAGGTGTTCATTCAAAATAGAACTAAATCTCCATTATTCTTTTCTGCAAAACTTTCAAATACCTACCTGACAGAATGTGTTCCTCTGTGGGTAGAAACTCAGAAGATCTGGGCCACTAGATAGAACCCTGAGTGTTATCTTCAAAACAGTCTAGAATATCAATTGATGATTCTTCAAATCAACATGAATTAGTTTCTTTACAGATAAGATAAACATAACTTTTCTAGGTATTGGTGATACCTTCCCATCATTGGGGGGTACTTTTCAAATTTCCCTTTATTGTTTTTAGCCAGTTTGATTGATTAAATCTTCAAAGGTGGCTAAACAGAATGTCTTGGTCAGAATGAAGGGAAAGAGATGAGTTTGTATGAGAGTCAACAAGTTTAACTAATGTCTCATTTTCTTATAAACCCATGGCTTTAAAGCAATTGACAGGGCAATGTACTGGTTACCATGGACAATCATAGTCATATTATTAATAAGCTATAACTTCCTTGAAGATAAAGTACCTTATTCATCTCTAAAAACCCTAATCCCTAGCACAGATCTAGTAGATACTATAGGTTGTCTATCCAGATCTCTCCTCCCCTTCTCCCTTGCCCAGAGACACCCAATTGTGTTTAGGTATTAGAATGCTATCTGCTTTCAAGGACATTGAGCCTCTCTACAGCCCTGAGGAAGAGGGGTGAATTTTTATCAATCTCCATAAGCCAATAGTAATACTCTCAATTCCTTTGTCAATGATAAATTAGGAATGAGCATGTGACACAATTCTGGCTTATGAGAACTGAGGGGAAACCTCCTAGGGACCTTTTGGGAGCACTGACTTTGTTCTTAAAAAGGAACCAAAGAGAGGTGCCTGGGTGGCTCAGATGGTTGGGTCTGCTTTTGGCTCAGGTCATGATCTCAGGGTCCTGGCATTGAGCCCCTTGTCAGGCTCCCAGCTTGGTGGGGAGTCTGCTTCTCCCTCTCCCTCTGCCTCTCTCTGTGCTCATGGTCTCTCTCTCTCTCTCTCTCTCTCTCTCTCTCTCTCTATATATATATATATATATATATATATATCTGTCTCAAATGAATAAATAACATCTTTTTGAAAAAAAAGGAACCAAAGAGAGCTAGCCTACAACCCAGCAATTGCAGGATAGAAACATAGTGATTCAAAGGGGCACATGCACCCCAATGTTTATAGCAGCAATTTCTACAATAGCCAAACTACGGAAAAAGCCCAGATATCCATTGACAGATGAATGGATACAGAAGATGTGATATGATGGAATATTACTCAGCCATCAAAAAAAATGAAATCTTGCCTTTGCAATGACATGGATGGAATTAGAGGGCATTATGCTAAGTGAAATAAGTCAGTCAGAGAATGACAAATACCATATGATTTCACTCATATGTGGAATTTAAGAAACAAAACAGAGGAAAATAGGGGAAGGGAAGGAAAAATAAAATAAGATGAAAATTGAGAGGGAGGCAAACCATGAGATGCTGAACTCTAGGAAACAGAGTTGCTGGAGGAGAGGTGGGTGGGGGGAAGGGATAATTGGGTGATAGGCATTAAGGAGGGCACTTGATGTAATGAGCACTGGGTGTTCTATGCAACTGATGAATCACTAAATTCTACCTCTGAAACCAATTTTTTTTAACTAAAGTTAAAATTAAATAAATAAATAAAAAGGAACCAAAGACAGAGACATTCTCTTTTCAGCCTATCAACACTGCAACCTGCATTTGATGCCTAGAACTGTAGCTGCCATCTTGCATCTTGAAAAGAATCAACCTGAGACCATAAGGAAAACTCTGAGGATGGCAGAACTGAAAGTGAATAAATCTAGCTCCCTGATGACACCTTTGAGCCATTAACTTAACCAACCTTGAAACTTCCCTCCTTCTAGACTTCTTATAAGAAACTTTTGAGCTAATTTTTCTGTTACTTACAACTAAAACATCCTAATTAATAGAATTGTGGTATTGTATTATTAACTACCTAAATAATTTTTATTATTATTAATATTAGCATTAATAATACCTAATAATAACAAAAATAGTAATAATTTACAACATATATTTTACACTGTGGAAAACAATGTACTATGTAACCTTATATAAATTATTTAATTTAATACCAATAATTGATTTAGAGAGTCTGCATTACTCTCATTTTACATATAAGCAAACTGAGGCCTAAAAAGGATTAGTAACTTCTTAGTAAGTGACAGAGCCCAGGTTTTGAACCTAAGTCCATCTGATTGGATTCCACTATTTTTCAACAATGTTACATTAACCCCTCCCCCAATTAGTTTGTCTTCATAATTACATTCTGAGCAGTTTAGGATTATCATCCCCACTTGAATGAATGAGGGACCCAATAGATTATGTGATTTGCTAAGGGCTACAGAAGAGAGGATTAATTCAGATATCTGAGTTTATAGAAATTCACAGTTCTAGGAAATTTAATATGTCTTTACGGCTACTCCATCACTTTTAAACCGATATGTATTTGATCAGTTTTTTTTTTTCCCTAAATAACATAGATTACCTTGCACAAGTAAACAAAATTGCCATTCAAAAGAGGCACAGAGAAGTCACTTACCCATGGATATTATTATTAATTACAAAGGGTTAAAAACACATTCATTCAATTAAAAAAATAAAAGACAAGGGCCAACTTCCAGAATGATGGAATGAGGAACACAACAGACTCTCCCCAACAAAAAAGAATGTAACTAGGGAAAATTATTAAAAATATAAATAAATGATAGTAATCATTTAAAATTTCCGGAAATTATCCTAAGGGCATCCAGCAAATGGGGAAACATTCATTCAAAAAAACAAAACAAAACAAACAACCCATTACGTCTTGGTAAGAACAGCAAGAGACTGTAGCATCTGAACCAGGACCCACTCTATTACTGTCCCCACCCCTCAGCTCTGTGTTACAGAACTTCTATCCTGAGTCTATGCAAGCAAGAAGATGGAAGCTGCCTCTTCCCACAGCGACCAGGCTAGGGCTATGGTTTTATCCTGAGAGGGGTAGGCTGCTATATTTCTCATCCCCTCAACCCCATGTGGCAAAAGCTCTGTTCCAGGCATGTGGGTCGAAGAAGGCTAGGGCTCCCTTCCCTCACACAGCCCCCACTCATTGAGTAGAATCTCTACTCCAAGCACAGCAGGGCAAAAAATTGGGGGAACCCATTGTCCCTCAACCAATTTGCCTTTAGAACTGTTGTTCTACACCAGGAGGGCAAGCTGATAAGACCAGGTGCTACATTCTCCCTCCAGTACCTGCTTGTAGAAGAGGGGTATCACTTCAAAAGGAATAGGGGCACCCCTAGCTCTGGTTCATCAGTGCGTAGGTTCTACTCAATGGGGAGAGGTATACTATTGGGACAAAACTCCACAGCTCTGCCTGAGGAGACTGAGTATATTTGTAATAGTATATGAAGAATGTCATGCCTTGGGGCATTGTCAAAAACAATGGAGAGCAACTGAATGGACATTATATCTTTATAATAGTAGAAACATGCAAAATGTCAGAACAATCAGAAGTCTAACAGAAAGACCCAGGTAAATAAACAACCAAGAAGAACTCCCCTAGGATTATTGTCAACTTTGGGTTTCATAAAGATTGCGCACATGTATTAGACTGCACCCACTCGGGACCAATTAGAGCAGGACATGAGGCAGACTTAAAAACATCCCCCCCAAAACTGCACACAGATCACCCAACATAAGGCAGACATCTCACTGGTACTAAGGGCATAAACATAACCTCTGACCAAACACTGACTGACAATAAGCTACTCTGACTCAGAGACAATGCCTAGGAAACCAGGCTTAAAAATAAAGTCATACACATCTCTGACAGTCTGGAAGACTGTGTGCATGCCCAAGGCCATGCCCTTCCAGGAGTAACTGGAGAGGAAAAATCTACTAAGCTACTAGATTTCAGCTGGCTGAATGTAGGGGCAAAAATATAAACTCCCTGAATTGTTAGAGCAGCTTTGAAGTCATACATACATCCAGGGGTTAAAAAGTAAAAATCTAATTGGCCAAGCAGGCCTAAGCACAATTTTTGACCAATAAATGGCTTATGCTGAAGTAAGGGCAATCCTTAGGTATCCAGGCTAAAAAAGATAAAATAAGAAAAAAAAATTGGGGCAGAACATCAGAGGTTGTTGCCCACTGTGGAGGGAAATAGACTTCAAAGAGGGCAGTTAAGTCACTAAACAAATAAATGCCCAAGTAAACAGTGACAAGATCAAGCCCCTGGATGTAGGCATGGGGCATCAGTGTCCAAAGTTGCTACATTATGTTATTTAAAATGGCCAGCTTACAACCAAAAATTATGAGAGGGAAAGAAACAGGAAATTATGATCCATGCACAGGAAAAAAGGCAGGCAAAAGAAACTGTCCTCAATGGGCCCAGGTGGTAGTCTTATCAGATGATGACTTCAAAGTTGCCATCATAAATATTTTCAAAAACTAAAGGAAACCATTTCTAAAGAATTAAATAAAGATATGACAATGACATCTCATCAGAGGAAAAAAGATAGAAATTATAAAAGAGATCAAGTGGAAATTCTGGAGTTTAAAAGTATGATAACCAAAATGAAAAATTTACTAGAGGGGATCAACAGGAAATCTGAGACACCAAAAGAAACAATCAGTAAACTTAAAAATAGATCAACAGAGATTATACATCCTGAACAACAGAGAGATAAAAGAATGAAGAAAAATAAAGTCTCAGACAAATTTGGTATACCATTGAGAACACTGACATATACATAATAAGAATATCAGAAGAGGATGAATAGAAAAGGACAGAAAAAATACTCAAAGAAATAATGACTCAAAAAAATTTTAATTTCTCAAATTTGATAAGGCAAAATATTCTACACATCCAAGAAGCTCTATCAACTCTGAGTAGTATAAACACAGAGATCCACACCTAGACACATCATAGTAAAATGTTGAAATATAGGGATAAAAAGAAAATCTTGAAAACAGTAAGATTAAAACAATCCATAATGAGAAGAGAACAACAATTATAGCTGCTATCTCACTAGAAACAATGGAAGTCAGAAAGGCAGTGGATGACATATTTAGAGTGCTGAAAGTAAAAAAATCCTCAACGAAGAATCCTACATTGAGCAAAACTATCTTACAAAAATGAAGGCAAAAGACATTCCCAGATTAAAGGAAAAAGAATCTGAGAGAATGTCAGTAATTTGCTAGGAAACTTGGCTTACAAGAAATGCTATAAAGAAGTTCACAGGCTGAAATCAATTGCTACCAGGTAGTAATTCAAATCCACATGAAAGAACAAAAAGCTCTGGTAGACATAATTATGTAGGCAAATATAAAAGAAAATATAATGGCATATTTCAACTTATTTCTAATATTAACTGATTTAAAATTTAATTGTATGATACAATGTGTACATAATTGTATTTTGCAGGCTATAGCTTATAGAAATATAATGTAGTTGACAATAACTATATAATGTGTGTGAATAGGAGCAAAACTGCATTGAGTAAGAAAATGACACCAGATGGTAACTTGAATCCACAAAAATAAATAGAGAAAGCCAGAGATGGCAAATAAGATTAATATAACAAAGTCTATAAATATATACTTGTCCTCTTTTCTTCAATCAGCTTTTTAAAATAGAAATAAGATTATATAAAGTATTAATTATAGGAATGTATTGTTGGATTTGTAACATAAGTAGGCATACTTTGTGAAACAATGACAGCACAAAAGGGTAGAAGAAAATGGAGCTTTATAAAAGCAAAGTTTTTACGTTTATTGAAATTAAAATTGGTATAAATCTAAAGTAGATTTTGGTAAGTTAAGAGCATATTGTAAATTCTAAAGTAGCTACAAAGAAAATAATTTTTTAAATATGATTTAAAAAATAAAGGTTTTAAAATGTTTCACTGGAAAATATCCCCTTAATACAAAAGAAGATAGTAAAGGAGAAACAAAGAGGGAAAAACAAAACAAAACAAAAAAAAGGAAAATGGCAGATGTATTATCAATCATATCAATAACAACATTAAATGTAAATGGGTTAAACGATCCAATCAAAAGGCATGGTTTATCAGACTGCATTAGAAAAAAACAAATTCTCATAAACCAGAATTGTCACAAGCTCATTCCTAATTTATCATTGACAAAGGAATTGAGAGTATTACTATTGGCTTATGGAGATTGATAAAAATTCACCCCTCTTCCTCAGGGCTGTAGAGAGGCTCAATGTCCTTGAAAGCAGATAGCATTCTAATACCTAAACACAATTGGGTGTCTCTGGGCAAGGGAGAAGGGGAGGAGAGATCTGGATAGACAACCTATAGTATCTACTAGATCTGTGCTAGGGATTAGGGTTTTTAGAGATGAATAAGGTACTTTATCTTCAAGGAAGTTATAGCTTATTAATAACATGACTATGATTGTCCATGGTAACCAGTACATTGCCCTGTCAATTGCTTTAAAGCCATGGGTTTATAAGAAAATGAGACATTAGTTAAACTTGTTGACTCTCATACAAACTCATCTCTTTCCCTTCATTCTGACCAAGACATTCTATTTAGCCACCATTGACAATTTAATCAATCAGGCTATAGGAAACAAAGTTTAGATTCAAAGACACAAATAGGTTGAAAGTAAAGGATAGAAAAATATATTTCAAAAGAGAGCTGGAGTAGTTCTACTAATATCAGACAAAATATATTTTATTTTATTTTATTTTTTAAGATTTTATTTATTTATTTGACAGAGAGAGCAAGAGAGCACAAGCAGGGGGAACAGTAGAGGGAGAGGGAGAAGCAGACTCCCCACTGAGCAGGGAGCCCAATGCGGGGCTCGATCCCAGGACCCTGGGATCATGACCTGAGCTGAAGGCAGACGCTTAACCATCTGAGCCACCCAGGCGCCCCTGGACAAAATATATTTTAGAACAAACAAAAAATGTTACTAGGGATAACAGAGAAATTGCATAATGATGATAAGGTGATTCCATGAGGAATATATATAGTAACTGTAAACATATATTCTCCTAACAACTGAGCCCCAAAATACATGAAGCCAAATCTGGAAGAATATATGGATGAAAGAGATTATTTAACAATAATAGTTGAACATTTCGATACTCAGTTTAAATAATGGATAACACGAGACAATTAGGAGAAAAGATGGCAGAGGAGTAGGGGACCCTATTTCATTGGTCCCCAGAATTGAGCTGGATATCTACCACACCACTCTGAGCACCCATGAAATCAGCCTGAGATGTAAGAAGATCTGGATCTCTACAAACAGAATATCGCAGACGGTTGGTTTCAAGGTACGAAGCGGGGAGCCATGATTCCGCAGGCAGATATTGGAAGATAAATGGCAGTGGGAGGGAGCCCAGCCATGGGGAACCTACACCACCAGTGAGTGACAGCTTGCACGCTGGGGACGGGCACAGACTCGCAGACCAGAAGCAGTCGGGAAAGGACTTTAGGG
Organism: Halichoerus grypus; assembly: GCF_964656455.1. Lineage (NCBI taxonomy): Eukaryota > Metazoa > Chordata > Mammalia > Carnivora > Phocidae > Halichoerus > Halichoerus grypus. Next base: position 102,705,727 of record NC_135718.1, on the reverse strand, counting down.
CAGCCCCTGGGATGGAAACCCGGAGCAGCAGGGTCGTGCGTGTGAACTGGGAACGGCTGGTGGTTTTAGAAGCACAAAGGGCAGAGATGTGCCCCGACCTGGAGGCAGGACTGGGGGCACTGCGGAGGGGCGCACAACCCAGGATGCTGCAGTTTATAGCAGCACAGACAGAAATGGAGATAGTGTGGCCTGGAGAGCTCACTGAAGAACAGACTGTGATCTCTCTGCTCTGAGTCAGAGGGTTGGAAACAGTCTCTTCTGCTCTGACTCTCGGAAGAGACGCGGAAAGCCGCCAGAGAAAGCCGCCAGAGAACAAAAGCCCCCAAAACTGGTTCCCACTGAGCCCATCCCCACCACAGGGGGGCAGGGCAACTCTGCCCAAACAGGGTTGCCTGAGTAACAGCGTGGCAGGCCCCTCCCCCAGAAGACAGGCTGGGAGAACAAGGGGCCAGCAACCCTACAGTCCCTAGAAAACAGGTGCATCTTGCTTGGGTTCTGGTCAATAATTTGGACTCTTTACATTCCCTCAAACACCCATCAACAGAATGACTAGGAGGAGGAGCCCCCAAAACAGAAAAGACTCAGATATTATGACTTATGCCACAGATTTATAAATGGATGCAGATATAACCAAGATGTCGGAGATGGAATTCAGGCTAGCAATTGTGAAGACAATGGCTAGAATGGAGAAATCAATTAATGGCAACATAGAGTCTATAAGGGCAGAAATGAAAGCTGAATTGGCAGAACTTAAAAATGCTATCGAGATCCAATCTAATCTAGATAATCTAACAGCTAGGGTAATTGAGGCAGAAGAACAAATCAGTGACCTGGAAGACAATTTAAAAGATAAAAAGGAAAAAGAGGAGGCCAGGGAAAAACAACTCAGAATCCATGAAAATAGAATCAGAGAATTAAGTGACACCATAAAGTGTTCCAATGTCAGAATTACTGGAATCCCAGAGGGAGTGGAGAGAGAGAGGACTAGAAGATATATTTGAGCAAATCGTAGCTGAGAACTTCCCTAATCTGGGGAATGAAACAAACATTCGTGTCCTAGAGGCAGAGAGGACCCCTCCCAAGATCAAGGAAAACAGGCCAACACCCCAGCATGTAATAGTAAAACTTGCAAATCTTAGAACCCAGGAAACCATCTTAAGGGCAGTTAGGGGGAAGAGATTCTTTACATACAGAGGGAGGAACATCAGAATAACGTCAGACCTATCCACAGAGACCTGGCAAGCCAGAAAGGCCTGGCAAGACATATTCAGGGTACTAAATGAGAAGAACATGCAGCCAAGAATACTTTATGCGGCAAGGCTGTCATTTAGAATGGATGGAGAGATGCAGAGATTCCAAAACCAGCAGAAACTGAAAGAATATGTGACCACTAAGCCGGCCCTGCAAGAAATATTAAGGGGGGTTCTATAAAAGGAGAAAGACACCAAGAGTGATATACAACAGAAATTTACAGGGACAATCTATAAAAACAACGTCTTCACATGCAACATGATGACAATTAATTCGTATCTTTCAATAATCACTCTCAACGTGAATGACCTAAATGCTCCCATAAAACAGCACAGGCTTGCAGATTGGATAAAAAGACAGGACCTATCCATATGCTATCTACAAGAGACTCATTTTGAACCTAAAGATACATCCAGACTGAAAGTGAAGGGATGGAGATCCATCTTCCATGCCAGCGGACCTCGAAAGAAAGCTGGGGTAGCAATTCTTATATCAGACAAATTAGATTTTAAACTAAAGTCTGTAGTTAGAGACACAGAAGGACACTATATCATTCTTAAAGGGTCTATCCAACAAGAAGATCTAATGATTGTAAATACCTACACCCCCAACATGGGAGCAGCCATCTACATAAGCCAACTGTTAACCAAAATAAAGAGTCATATTGATAACAATACGTTAATTGTAAGAGACCTCAATACTCCACTCTCAGCAATAGACAGATCATCTAAGCAGAAAATCAACAAGGAAACAAGAGCTTTGAATGATACACTGGACCAGATGGACCTCAGATATTTACAGAACATTCCACCCTAAAACAACAGAATACTCATTCTTCTCAAGCGCACATGGAACTTTCTCCAAAATAGACCACATACTGGGTCACAAATCAGGTCTCAACTGATACCAAAAGATTGAGATTATTCCCTACATATTCTCAGACCACAATGCTTTAAAACTGGAACTCAATCACAAGAAAAAATTTGGCAGAAATTCAAACACTTGGAAGCTAAAGACCACTCTGCTCAAGAATGTGTGGGTCAGGGCCCCTGGGTGGCTCAGTCGTTAAGCATCTGTCTTCGGCTCACGTCATGATCCCAGGGTCCTGGGATTGAGTCCCACATCGGGCTCCCTGCTCTGCGGGAAGCCTGCTTCTCCCTCTCCCACTCCCCCTGCTTGTGATCCTGCTCTCGCTATGTCTCTCTCTGTCAAATAAATAAATAAAATCTTTGGAAAAAAAAAGAATGTGTGGGTCAACCAGGAAATCAAAGAAGAACTTAAACAATTCATGGAAACCAATGAGAACAAAAACACATTTTTCCAAAACCTATGGGATACTGCAAAGGTGGTCCTAAGAGGGAAATACATAGTCATCCAAGCCTCACTCAAAAAAATAGAAAAATCCCGAATTCACCAACTAACTCTATGCCCTAAAGAACTAGAGAAAAAGCAACAAATGATGCCTAAGCCACACATTAGAAGAGAAATAATTAAGATTAGAGCAGAGATCAATGAATTAGAAACCAGAAACACAGTAGATCAGATCAACGAAACTAGAAGTTGGTTCTTTGAAAGAATTAATAAGATCAATAAACCACTGGCCAGACTTATCCAAAAGAAAAGAGAAAGGACCCAAATTAATAAAATTATGAATGAAAGGGGAGAGATCATGACTAACACCAAGCAAATAGAAACAATTATTAGAAATTATTATCAACCACTCTATGCCAATAAACTGAGCAATCTGGATGAGATGGATGCCTTCCTGGAAACCTATAAGCTGCCAAGACTGAAACAGGAAGAAATTGACATCCTGAATAGGCCAATAACCAGTAACGAGATTGAAGCAGTGATCAAAAACCTCCCAAAAAACAAGAGTCCAGGGCCTGATGGATTCCCTGGGGAAGTCTACCAAGCATTCAAAGAAGAAATAATACTATTCTACTGTAGCTGTTTCAAAAAATAGAAACAGAAGGAAAACTTGAAACTCATTCTATGAGGCCAGCATTACCTTAATCCCCAAATCCAGGCAAAGACCCCATCAAAAAGGAGAATTTCAGACCGATATCCCTGATGAAAATGGATTCCAAAACCCTCAACAAAATCCTAGCTAACAGGATCCAACAATACATTGAAAGGATCATCCACCACAACCAAGTGGGATTTATCCCCGGGATGCAAGGTCGTTCAATATTCACAAATCAATCACTGTGATAGAACACATTAATAAGAAGAGAGAGAAGAAACATATGGTACTCTCAACTGATGCAGAAAGAGCACTTGACAAAATACAGCATCCTTTCCTGATTAAAACTCTTCAGAGTATAGGGATAGAGGGAACATTCCTCAAGTTCATAAAATCCATCTATGAAAAACCCACAGCAAATATCATCCTCAATGGGGAAAAGCTGAGAGCCTTTCCCTTAAGATCAGGAACACGTCAAGGGTGCCCACTCTCACCACTATTGTTCAACATAGTACTAGAAGTCCTAGCAACAGCAATCAGACAACAAAAAGAAATAAAAGGTATTCAAATTGGCAAAGAAGAAGTCAAACTCTCTCTTTCCACAGATGACATGATCCTCTATGTGGAAATCCCAAAAGACTCCACCCCCAAATTATTAGAACTCATACAGCAATTCAGTAATGTGGCAGGATACAAAATCAATGCACGGAAATCAGTTGCTTTCTTATACACTAACAATGCAACTGTAGAAAGAGAAATTAGAGAAACGATTCCATTTACAATAGCACCAAAAACCATGAGATACCTCGGAATAAACCTAACCAAAGAGGTAAAGGATCTATACTCTAGAAACTACAGAACACTCATGAAAGAAATTGAAGAAGACACAAAAAGATGGAAAAATATTCCATGCTCATGGATCGGAAGAATAAACATTGTTAAAATGTCTATGCTACCCAGAGCAATCTATACCTTCAATGCCATCCCGATCAAAATTCCAATGACATTTTTCAAAGTGCTGGAACAAACATCCTAAAATTTGTATGGAATCAGAAAAGACCCCGAATCGCCAAGGAAATGTTGAAAAAGAAAAACAAAGCTGGGGGCATCATGTTGCCCGATTTTAAGCTATATTACAAAGCTGTGATCACCAAGATAGCATGGTTCTGGCACAAAAACAGACATATAGACCAATGGAACAGAATAGAGAACCCAGATATGGATCCTCAACTCTATGGTCAAATAATCTTTGACAAAGCAGGAAAAAGCATGCAGTGGAAAAAAGACAGTCTCTTCGATAAATGGTGCTGGGAAAATTGGACAGCCACATGCAGAAGATTGAAACTTGACCATTCTCTAACACCATACGCAAAGATAAACTCAAAATGGATGAAACACCTCAATGTGAGACAGGAATCCATCCAAATCCTAGAGGAGAACATAGGCAGTAACCTCTTTGACATCAGCCGCAGCAACTTCTTTCAAGATACATCTCCAAAAGCTAGTGAAACAAAAGCAAAAATGAACTTTTGGGACTTCATCAAGATAAAAAGCTTCTGCACAGCAAAGGAAACAGTCAACAAAACAAAGACGCAACCCAATGGGAGAAGATATTTGCAAATGACACTACAGATAAAGGGCTGGTATCCAAGATCTATAAAGAACTTCTCAAACTCAACACCCAGAAAACAAATAATCAAGTCAAAAAGTGGGCAGAAGATATGAAAAGACACTTCTCTGAAGAAGACATACAAATGGCTAACAGACACATGAAAAAATGTTCATCATCATTAGCCATCAGGGAAATCCAAATCAAAACCACATTGAGATACCACCTTACACCAGTTAGAATGGCAAAAATGGACGAGGAAAGAAACAACAAATGTTGGAGAGGTTGTGGAGAAAGAGGACCCCTCTTACACTGTTGGTGGGAATGCAAGTTGGTACAGCCACTTTGGAAAACAGTGTGGAGTTTCCTCAAAAATTTAAAAATAGAGCTACCCTATGACCCAGCAATTGCACTGCTGGGTATTTACCCCGAAGACACAGATGTAGTGAAAAGAAGGGCCATATGCACCCCAATGTTCATAGCAGCAATGTCTGCAATAGCCAAACTGTGGAAAGAGCTGAGATACCCTTCAACAGATGAATGGATAAAGAAGATGTGGTCCATATATACAATGGAATATTACTCAGCCATCAGAAAGGATGAATACCCAACTTTCGCATCAACATGGATGGGACTGGAGATTATGCTAAGTGAAATAAGTCAAGCAGAGAAAGTCAATTATCATATGGTTTCACTTATTTGTGGAACATAAGGAATAGCATAGAGGACATTAGGAGAAGGAAGGGAAAAATGAAGGGGGCGGGAATCGGAGGGAGAGATGAACCATGAGAGACTATGGACTCTGAGAAACAAACTGAGGGTTCTAGAGGGGAGGGGGGAGGGGGGATTGGTTAGCCCAGTGATGGGTATTAAGGAGGGCACGTACTGCATGGAGCACTGGGTGTTATACGAAAACAATGGATCGTGGATCACCACATCAAAAACTAATGATGTATTGTATGGTGACTAACATAACACAATAAAATTTAAAAAAATTTTTAAAAATAAATAATGGATAACACAAATAGGCAGAAGATCAACAAGGAAATAAAAGACTTGAACAAGACTATAAAACAAATAGATGTAACAGATATCTGTACAGCACTCCACCCAAGGACAGTATAAGATACATTCATCCTCAGTGCACATGGAACATCCTCTAGTATAGGTCAAAAAACAAGTCTCAAAACATTTAAAACACCTGAAATTGTACAAAGAATATTCTCAAACCAAAATTAAATTAACTAGAAGTCAATAACAAAGAAAATTTGGGAAATTCACAAATATCTTTTTAACTAAATCTCCTGTATAAATGAGTCCAAGAAGGAAATAACAGGAAAAATTAGAAAGTGACTTGATGACTTAAAATGAAAACATTGTATACCAAAAATGGAATGTTATTAAAGAAGTACGCAGTGAGAAATTTATAGCCATATGATGAAGGGAACGGACAAGCAGAAATACAGTGATATATTCAGAAAGGAACTTGGGCTGGAGTTAGAGGCCCAGATTCTTATTTGGGGTCTGTCATAAAGCTACTGTGTAACTTCATAAGTCACTGAAACTCCTGAGATCTCCATTTCCTCATCAATAAAGTAAGAAGATTGGGATAAATATCTCCAAGATCTTTTCCAGCCTTTCATTCTATGGCTCTTAGTTAGCAAACATCCTAACTAGCTTTTCCATTTCCTTCTGTGCCTTCAAAAAACAGGTGAAACTCACTCAGCATCTCTGTTTTCTTGTCATGTATGATGCTAGACCATCTTAGATTTGCTGTTCTAAACTTCATTATTTGTTTGTTTGGGTTTTTTTTAAGATTTTATTTATTTATTTGACAGAGAGAGAGACACAGCAAGAGAAGGAACACAAGCAGGGGGAGTGGGAGAGGGAGAAGCAGGCTTCCCGCTGAGCAGGGAGCCCAATGCGGGGCTCGATCCCAGGACCCTGGGGTCATGACCTGAGCCAAAGGCAGACGTTTAACGAACGAGCCACCCAGGCACCCCTAAACTTCATTATTTCAACACAGACTCACCAATTACTCCTTTTTGTATTGCCTTGTTCCTCTCCTAATCATCCCTTACTTTTAAAACTGGTGTTTCCTTGCATGTTTGAATATTCTTTCCCTCCCCTGTATGTAGTACTGGTGTATTTTTAAAACTTCCTTCTCTGGCTTTACATATTTAGAGTTTCATCAGTGACCATTTGAACTTTTCTGTTTTTGATGGACTCCTTCAAAAGGTGTTGGCACTTTGGTCAGTTTAAGAATGGTTTGTGGGTGGTGTAGTGGATGAGAAATCCACTTGCACTGTCAAAAATGATTATGTGACAGGTAACAATTTTTGCTCTGGATCTTAGTGTAGACTGGCAAATTCATATCTGATGGCTTGCGTTAGGAAAGCAGCTATTTCTAGTTCAATAGAAAGGTATTCAATGCCACTGATCTTGCTACATTTCTATTTCTTGAAATACAGTAGGAAAATGGGAAGGAAATTAGGATGGTGAATACTTTTTGCCAACACAAATAAAAACAGAGAAGAATGAGAGGCCTAATGGTCTCAAACACTTATACTCAAATCTTTTCCTTGGTCTTCATCAATAAACTATCATTTATTAGGTATTCTTAGGTGTGAGCATCAAGCTCAGTATCACTGACCCAGTGGTCTTAGACTTAATTATACATATATTTTAAAATTTTTCTAGGTAGATCAAGACTGGTTTACATCACTGAGTGGGGATTTGAACACACAAAAATGAATGGGAAGGGGAGTAGTTAGGGTTCTGTCTAGCTAGAAGGGACTTTAAAAACGGGTAAAATCCTGAAATGGGTAGATTGTGTATTCTGGATGCTTCTCTGGAATTCTTCATCCGCATCCAGTGGCCCCTTCTCCTCCTGCTTAGTAGGACCTAATTTAACCATTTGAGTCATTCTGTCCTCTCTTCCCTCTCCTCCCTCCAAGCCTGCTCCTCATTTAAAAAAAAAAAAAAAAAAAAAAAAATATATATATATATATATATATATATATATATATAGTTCACTGACATCACGCAACTTGGTGTTCTCCCTCCACCAATTTTTGTACATTAAGTTTTGCTTCTAATTATAAATAAACCTGTCCACCACTCCAACCTCACCCTCCAAAGGATTTCAGGCAGCAGTCAAGAGGCAGTCTGAGGGACAGGAGGGGGGAAGGGGTATTTCATTCAGTCTTTCCCACACCTTAAGTGTCCTGTGTGATTCTGGAGCTGGAGGAAAGGGCTGGGAATGTGATGCTCCAAAAGGCCACCCTGCCATCGGTGTTAGAAAGGCAGAAAATGTTCTGTTAGTCCAGTTCATAGTAGTTTAAGACTCAGGGTAGAACTCCCTTCCCTTTTGAAAACTGCCTTGAGGCTTTTGAGAACCACAGACAGCGTGTGTCTCTACGGCCAGCTCATTCAGGGCACTCCCAGGAAAGGCGTGAACCCATTCAGGAAAATGTTTTCCTGGGGGGAAACTGCTTTGCAGCTCTTCCCTCAGCACCTGCAAATGTTCCACAAAGTTGAAAGTAAGCTCATGCTTTTGGGAGTTCAAGCCCATGCCCCTGCCACCCTGGTTTCATTTACCTCCTCAGTGCTGCACTGGAATCTTTTTTCCCCTGTACTTTTTACTTTGATTTTCTTAGATTTACAGAAGTACTCACTAAAGCCGATCCACTCTCTATCGGCTTAAAATTGGTCAGTGGTGAGACAATATAACAGAACTGAAACTCGAAACTGTGGACAGACTCACTTTTCTGGAGATGAGTCTGCCTATTTAGGGTGACAGTGCGTTGTCAGTATTCTGGAACTGGCAGAATCAATTTCCTTCCCGGTATTTTCTACCTCAGTCCCCGGGGGTGGAGTGGGTTGGGGGCTGGGCAGAGCAACCTGAAAAACCTTTACAGGCATATACATTCTGGTGGGAAAGAGTCGGTGGTTAAGGCAGTGAGCTAATGGAGAGAGGTGTGGCTTGACTCTCAGCAAGAGCACTCTGAATGCCAGGAATTCACAAGTGCTGGCCCTGGTGGTGAGAAATTCCTGCTGAGTGACAATGAGGGAGGAAGGTTCAGAGCAAATTCTTCTGCTTATCCCTGGGACATCTTCCCCAGCAGGTGGCCCATTCTTTTTTTCTCTCTTCTCTTCTCTTTTCTTCTCTTCTCTTTTCTCTTCTCTTCTCTTCTTTTCTCTTCTCTTCTCTCTCTCTTCTCTTCACTTCCCTTCTTCTCTTCTTTCTCCTCACCTCTCTTCTCTTCTTTTCTTTTCTCTCCCTCTCTCTCTCTTTTTTTTTGCCATAAAAGATTTTAGTTTATTTAATTTAACAAACGAGATCTCTTACTCAACTATCTTTTGTATTGCATATTTTCAATTTTAACAATGTGGCACAGGGGGCACAGGGAATTCATTTTTTTGAAGACTTAATTTATTTATATGACAGAGAGAGAGAGAGAACAAGCAGGGAGAGCAGCAGAGGGAGAGCAGCAGAGGGAGAGGGAAAAGTAGGCTCCCCACTGAGCAGGGAGCCTGAAGTGGGACTTGATCCCAAGACCCTGGGATCACGACCTGAGCCAAAAGGCAGTTGCTTAACCAACTGAGCCACCCAGGCGCCTTACCTGGCACAGGGAATTCTTTATGCTAATGTTATAGCTCCTTGGTTGAGCCCTAACACCAATATCTGCTTCATTTTTTAATTTTTTTTGAGTATAGTTTACACACAATGTTACATTAGTTTCAGGTGTACAACATAGTGATTGGACAAGTTTATACATTATGTTGTGCTCACCACAAGTGTAGCTACCATCTATCACAAAAATGGACACATAGATCAACAGAATAGGAAGCCAAGAAATAAAACCACACTTATATGGTCGATTAATCTTTGACAAAGGAGGCAAGAATATCTGAGGGGAAAAAGTCTCTTCAATAAATGGTGTTGGGAAAACTGGACAGCAACATGCAAAAGAATGAAATTGGACCACTTTCTTACACCATACATAAAAATAAACTCCCAATGGATTGAAGGTGGCCCATTCTCACCACCCATTTCTTCTACCCCATGTCTCTGTCCTATCTCAGTTTACTTTACACAGCCAGACAATCTCCCATGGTGTGCTCTCTGTCCCTCGGATCTCCACATAGCTTGGCTCCTCAAAATCACAGCTGTCTTGGCCCAGTGCCATCCTGCAGTAGAGCTCAACCACCTGTCCTAAGTTCCATCTCCCAACCCTGCCTGTTGTCACCCTCTATTCTGTTACCCTGTTTTATTGTCTTCATAGCACCTGTCTCTCTATGAAATGATCCTGTTTGCTTCTGTCATATGTTTTGTTTCTCACTTTCCTCACCAAAGTGTAAAGTCCAGAAAGGCAGGAACCTCATCTTTCTGATTCACTGCTATATCCCCAGTGCCTGAGAAAGTACCCATTACACTAGGGGCTCAAAATATATGTGGAATGAATGAATTTATGAATAAATGGGAATCACTCTAAGTAAGAAGATATCAACTATATTCAGAAATGGAAGTCTGTGAGCCCTTGGGTTAGCTCCTTTATGTATCCTACCTCTATATTTCCATAAAGAGAGTAGATAGAGGTGCATATATGGAATATTTCTCAGGTCAGACTGTGAAGTCAGGGTGATCAGGTAAAGTAATTGACTTTAAATTATCACATATTTGGATACATTTCTCTTACATCCAGCTTATCCAAGTAGGTAAGCACACAGACCCTGAAATGCACTGCTGAGGCCATAATCTGGCTACATAACTGGCTTAATAGTGTGACCTTGGGCAAATTAGTCTCTCTGTGCTTCACTTTTTTTGCCTGTAAAATGGAAATAGCCAGATTACTTCCCAAATTGGGTTGTTGTGACAATTAACTGAATTAATTTAAGTAATATGCTTAAAAGAGTGTCTAGCATGTCATAGCACCGTAAATGTTTTCTATTACTATTATCATTCTCATTTTTTATACTGTGCTTCTAAGTCATGGGAATTTGAACCATTTTTTTTGGTCACAGATTCTGAGAGTCTGGTGAAGCCTATAGACCATTTCTCACAATAACACTGTTAAAAACATAAAATAAACTACATAATATTATAAAGGAAGCAAATATATTGAAATATATTTATCAAAATTTTTTAAAAACTGTGATATAGAGGGGCACCTGGGTGGCTCAGTCAGTTAAGTGTCTGACTCTTGGTTTCAGCTTAGATCATGATCTCAGGGTCATGAGATCCAGTCCCTCCTTGGATTCCATGCTCAGCAGGAAGTCTGCTTGAGATTCTCTCCCACTGCCCCTCACCCTGCTCACTCTCTCATGCTCCCTCTAAAAATAAATAAATCAATCTTTAATGAAACCTGTGATATAGAAATATATCTTCTTTTTAAACACATTAAATAATAAGATATATTGGCAGGACTCATAACCACTAAAATTTTAAAGTAGTGAAAAGTATAAACAATAGTTCAGGATATTGGCAGCAACAATGAAAATATTTGTGATTTCTATTAGCAACAAAATCACAGTTACTGCTAATACTATGGTGGTCATCACTAATAATTGAAGGGAATAGTTAGAGGTTAAAGAAAATGAAGATGCTAATTTTTTTCTTTTTTTTTTTTGCAGTTCACAGATACTGATGGTATCCACAGTGGATGTAATCCAAAGTAAGAATTTCTGCTACTCGTACTGTTGGCTTCTCTAACAGCTATCTCAGGGTAGTTTGGCAAAATATATATAATTTTTAAGAATGCTTATGACAGTCTGTCTGAAATGGCAAGAGACTGTAAATAACCCACTTATCCATTGACAAAAATCTGTTAAAGTTATTTTACTAATTTGCACCCTATGAAATACAAGTTTTGTTTTTGTTGGTTTGTTAAGGAAGAAGATAAAAGCTGAAAATTGTCTCCATGTACTGACATAAAAAACACTCTTAATAGCATTATCCCTTTTTTGTAAAAACATAATTAATGGTATAGGTATACTGGTTACTGTGGTTTTGGGGGTGGTTGATTATGGGAAACTTTCACTTTCTACACATTTTGGTAATCCTTTTTCCAATAAGCCTGTATCTTCAAGTATCAAAAATATGATGATTATTTTTGAAAAATCAAACCCAGCCCTCTCAGGTTTCCTGGCATCCAGAAACTTATATTTTAATGAATGTGTGGAAGACCAAACATATTTATTACTATTTGCATGTCTGTGGGAAGTCTCAGACAGACAACCTCTGGGGCTTTTGCTAGAATTCCTACATAAAAATGATGCTGTGCTTCTCAAGCCACGGTCTATTGGTTTAGAGTTACTCAGACATGAACTGAGTGTTTAAACTCAAAAGCTTTTAATCTCAAAAGCTTTTAATCTCAAAAGCTTTGAAATCCTTTTGGTCCATTTGGTTTAGTCTGCTAATATTCCTGTTTCTGGACCCCTCTGTCTACCCCACTCTTTAGGATTGGTGCTCCTTGCTGTGAACCAACTGCTTAAACAATGTCCAGTTACCCATTTCTTATTCTTTATTCTACCTGCAGCAAAGTATTTCTTTACATTCACTGCCCTCCACACGCTCAGTCCATCCCTGCCATCAGGCCTCATCCTGCTATTAGGGAAGATAGCATACTTCAGGTTCGGGAAGCTGTTGTGGGCACAGCAACTCTACAGCTATATGTGCACATACATATTTAAGCATCACCCTATAATGCCAAATCGATGACAACAATTTGTTTCAGGAATCCATGCTTCTAAAAAAAAAAAAAAATTGCCACCTCCTCTTCCTTTCATTTGCACATCTCATCACCTCTCAACTCACAGAAAGTGAGCTCCTGCCTCCACCATGCTTCTCTCTAAAGTCTCCAACAAGCTCCATGCATGCTGCTGTTCTTTTCTCATTTGTCCTTATGAAATCTGATACTGTTGCTCATTGACACATTTGTGGAAGTTTGTCCTTCTTCACTTCTGGAACATCATGCTATTGATTTTCTTCTTTTTTCTCCTTCATAGATCCTTCTTTTCCTCTTAAAGGTCAGCATTCTTCAGGGCACCATTTATGGCTGTAGAACTATGGCCCATAAGCACCTCCAAACTCAGCATGTCGAATCCTAAATTTAGCACTTTTCCTCCAAATCCTCTTTTCTTTATTCTCCACTTCCCACCCCAATGCACGATGCCTTAGGTTTCTATTTGTTCAAGGCCAAACACTGAGCACCTCGTTAGAATTCTCCCTCTTACTCAGCCTCATAACCCAACCTCCCTTTTTATTCTACAGCTTTTACCTCCTTAAATCTCTTCAATCCATCTATTTTACCCCATTATTGCCTTAATTCAGAGTCACATTACTCCTTGCCTGGGCAACCACAACACTCTCCCAGGTAGCCTTCTTGCCTGTAGTTTGGCTAGCCCCTACTTACAAACGCCTATGTGATCTTTCTAAAACCCAAATATGATTATGCCATTTTCTTAGTTAAATTTTATAGATGCCCACTGCTTTTACCATAAAACAGTTCATTGATCAACCAAGGCCTTTCATGATTTAGTTTCTGCCTACTTTCTAGGCTCATTTCCTTCCGTACCTACCACAGATGGTTCAGTTCAGCCATGTGACATAATTTGCTGCCGAATCTAGGCTCTGAATCTATGTCTCATGTCTATGCATTTATACAACGGTCTCTTACTCGAAGTACCCAATTTCCACACATACCTCACTACCATCATCATACATATCCATACACACAACTGATGTAAGTCTAGCTAATGTGAATCTATCCTTGAAAACTCAGTGTCACCTACCCACATAGCTTTCCTTTATTTTCACCTCTTAACCATCAATTTAATTTAAATCTATCCTGTGCTGTCACTATCATGGCACCAATTAATGGCACTACCTCCTCCACTAGGGCTAGAAACTTCAAGCACAGAAAAAAAAAAAATGTCTTTTTAGATTCCATATCACCAGTACCTATTGGGTACTCAACAAATATTTGTGGAATAAATAAATGGATGATTTACTTTATGATACAAACCCATTCACTCCACTACTCAGTCCCCACACTGCAAATCAACTCATGGCACTCTCTTCCTGACAAGTCTCCTCCATGCCACCATGAGAATAAAGTCTAAACTCTTTAATCTAGAACCTAAGAGTTCATACCTAATCCCAAACTTCCTTTCCAGAATTGTTTCCTACCACATTCCCTGCCCTGGATCATTTGCTATAGCCCTTCTCTATCGTGCATTCTTCTCTGAATTCTTAGTCTCATTTCAGACCTTGGCTTACTAAAGGAAAACCAAAAATCATTCTTATTTGGGAAATTCTGCTCACCTCAGGAAGAATTAATTTCTCCTTCCTTTCACTTCTAATACAAAATTCCTTTATTTAGTGTTAATTATATTTTGCTATTTTTATATACAATTGCTCCCTGTTGAGTTATAATGTCTCTAGAGACAGAGAATTTGTCTCACTCCTCTCTGCTCACTCTTTTCTAGTCCTAACCCCTGACTTGCAAATAATTGGTAATAATTGGTAATCAATAAACATTTGTTAAATCACATATATTTAGCTGGGAAATTTTACCTTATTTAAAAACAAGTTTAAATTGTGAATCCCCTAAAGCAAAATTATAAGTTCCATATTCTATACTACACCTGCTTTACTCTAGGCACTGCAACTTCACAGGAAAAAAATAAACAACCAGAAATCCTGGTCACAGGTAACAAAAGCCAAGATTGGCAAAGGAGACTACATGAGACCAAAAACTTCTGCACAGCAAAGGAAACAATCAATAGAAGGAAAAGGCAACATATGGGGTAGGAGAAGATATTTGCAAATCATATATCTGATCAAGGTTTAATATCCAAAATATATTTGAAAAATACTCTTACAACTCAATAGCAATAATAATAATAATCTGATTAAAAATGGTCAAAGGACTTGAATAAACATTTCTCCAAAGACGACATGCAAATGACCAACAGATATATGAAAAAGTGTTCAACATCATTAAGTATCAGAGAAACACAAATCAAAAGCATAATGACAGCTCACTTCACATCTGTTAAAATGGCTATTACTAAAAAACAAAAGATAACAAGTGTTGAAGATGTGGGAAAAAAGGAACATTTGTACACTGTAGGTGGGAATGTAAAATGATATAGACACTATGGAAACCAGTATGAAAGTTCCTCAATAAATTAAAAACAGAACTAATATATGATCAAGCCATCCCATTTCTCGGTATATATGCAAAGGAAGTGAAATCAGAATCTTGAAGATATCTGCATTCCCATGTTCACTGTATCATTATTCACAATAGCCAAGATATGAAACAACCTAAATGCTCATCAGTGAATGAATGGATAAAGACAATGTGACATATGTATACAATGGAATATTATTCAGGCTTAAAAAAGAAGGAAATCCTGGAGCACCTGGGTGGCTCAGTCAGTTAAGCATCTGCCTTCCACTCTGGTCATGATCCCAGAACTTTGGGATTGGCCCTGTGTCAGGCTCCCTGCTCAGCAGAGAGTCTGCCTGTCCCTCTCCCTCTGTCCCTCCACCCCCCTCTACTCATGCTCGTACTCTCTCTCTCAAATAAATAAATAAAAAATCTTTAAAAAAAAAAAAAAAAGGAAGGAAATCCTGCCATTTGGGACAACATGGATGAACCTGGAAGACATCATGATGAGTAAAATAAGCTAAACACAGAAGGACAAAATACTACATGATCTCACGTTTATGAGGAATCTAAAATAGTCAAACTCATAAAAGCAGTAGAATGGTAGTTGAAGGGAAAGGGAAATGGGGAGATATTGGTCAAAGGGTACAAATTTTCAGTTATGCAAAATGAATAAATCCTAGAGATCTACTGTACAGCATTGTGCCTAGAGTATACTTAACAATTTGTTAAGAGGGTCTTATGTTAGGAGTTCTTATCACAAATAATAATAATAAATAAAAGTGGGAAGAAACTTCTAGAAGTGAGGAATATGTTTATGGCATTGACTAAGGTGATGGTTTCATGCGTGTATACTTATCTCCAAATTCACCAATAGTACACATTAAATATGTACAGCTTTTGTATGTCAATCATACCTCAATAAAGTGTTTTTTTTAAAAGCCTGGAAAATACAAATGTCATTTTTACAGTCACAGAAAAAAGTTCCCTAAATATCTTAATAACATTATTACCACCCAAAAACAAGGTACAATTTAATATATAAGAATGGATATAATATGTGAAAGTAATAATAATAATAATATCCTATTAGGAAAGCCATGCTTTCTGTGAAGGCAGCATTTGTTCCAGGAGATTGAATATACATTTCCTTTATTGATTTTAAAAGAAATGGAATATACAAAGAGTTACACCCTAAGATCTATTTATAGGTATTTTTAACAAAGATTCAAGGATGTCAATAAGGTCAAGGTAGGCAGTGATATTGGAAAAGACAAATCTCTTTTGGGGACATTTGTAGCAATAAGAATTTCTTTATTAATACAGAACTCAAAGGAAAAAACAAAGCTGGCATCTCTGGTTTTCATTTTTTTTTAAGATTTTATTTATTTATTTGAGAGAGAGAGTGGGGAGGAGGCAAGGGGGGCGAGGAGTAGAGGGAGAGGGAGAGGGAAAGAATCTCCAGCAGACTTTGTGCTGAGCACAGAGCTTGACTTGGGCTCAATCTCCTGACCCTGAGATCAGGGTCCTGAGATCAGGGTCTGAGCCAAAACCAAGAGTTGGATGCTTAACAAACTGAGCCACCCAGGGACCTTGGCATCTCTGGCTTTCTTAAAACAGCCTTGACTTTGCATCCCTAAAAATGCATTCTCTCCTCTCAGCCTGTCCTCCACTTCCATTCCTCTCAGAAGCCCAGGGAATTTCCGATGTTCTCCTGTGTCACTGACCAAAGATGAGCACATCAACTGTGGTAGAAGTTGCTAGTTCCCTGGTGACTGTGTCAGAAACCCATGTATTTCTCCAGGTATTACTCAGCATGCAATACCTTCAGTAAATAAACAGTTTTGGCCTCCTTTATGGTTCAGACAATAACAACACAAACGAATATAGGTGAAGATGGAAGTTGGAGGTAGGGATGAGGTCAGGGTGGTAAAGGGGAGAGAGAGAAAGAGTGATATGAAGGGAAATCCCCTTCTAGACTCTGGGCACGGCTTTTTTTTTTCTCTCTCTCTGAAGTATCATTTTGCATCAAACCCAGCTTAATGAGCTTAACCCTCTGTTAGACCCTGTGGTGGGGTTACAAAAAAATTTTCGCAAACTTTTGAATCAATCTATTTTTATACATGGAAAACAACTGGAAAATAACATAGGGCATTTTATTATCAAAGGTCAGTTATAATCAAATGATTCAGAATTCTTGCTTTGAATAGTCAGGATGAAGTGTTGCAGGAGCCAGAATTTATTAAGAAGGTTTTGCTGGTGAACGTGGAGCCTAAACTTATTTTGGAAATGTAAACTATTTTGAAAGGCAGAGTACAGGCATCAACATATCATAAGGAGTTTGGCTAAATAAATTGGGCTTGCTTTCCTACAAAATCCTAGAAACTTGAAATATCTTAAGGATTTCCCAAAGGTCAATTTATCTTAGGCTTTACCTGAATTCTGTTTTCTTTCCCAATTATTTAAAAACCCTAATAATAAATTTACTTTGATGTTATGCTTAGTAACCTCTCTTTGTGCAGTCCTAGGAAACATGAGTGAAGAAATAGTAAAAATAAAATCTTAAAAATAAAATGGTCCTTTTCCTCTTTCACTTTCCTTGTCCTTCCTGAGGAATGTAGTATAAAGACATTAGGTAGGACTAAGCCAGATGGTCACTAAAACATGGGGTGTAGGAGGAACATCTTGATATAAAGTGTTGGAGCCCATAAGTGGTAAGGGTGGCATCCACACAGGAGTCATAACCCAAGAAGGGTGAGTAGGTAGTCTATGAATAAGGGTGGCTTAACGGGACCCCTGGGTGGCTCAGTCAGTTAAGCATCTGCCTTCAGCTCAGATCATGATCCCAGGGTCTTGGGATTGAGTCCCATGTCAGGCTCCTTGCTCAGCACGGAGGCTGCTTCTCACTGTGCCTGTCATTCCCCATGCTTGTGCTCTCTCTCTCTGACAAATAAATAAATAAATTTTTTTTTAAAAAAAGGAGGGGTTGCTTGGCATGAATGGGAGAGCCTGAGCTCCCCTGAGGGTTAGTAAGGCTTCCACAATAGAGTGAGGTCTGAAGTGGCCCAGTGAAAGTGAAAAGGGCACACAGATGAGTGTATAAACTGGCCATCCTTGCAGGGAGCTGGGAGGAAGATATGATGTGTCTGAGTCCAAGAAAGATAGAGAGGGCACCAATACAAAAGATAGTGTAGTGTAAGGCGTTGAGGCCCAACTAGTAGATGAGGGGGTATCTACACTGGAATGCAGCCTGACTTGGGTGTCAGGAGTCTAAGTAAGCTGATGAGGGTATCCACATAGGTGGGAAACCCTACACAAGTTGTCTGTGTCCAAGTGGGATGAAGAGGGGAAGTCCAGTGTCAAATGTTGTAACCTGAGCAAAGTGAGAAGAACATTGGAACCTATAAGGCACAAGAGGCCTTCAGCCTGAGGATGCAGTCAATACAGGACATTTGAGCTCAAATGGTGTTAGGCTGAGGTCCACTTAGAAATTATGGCAGTAACAATAGGAGATTAGTTACAAACAGGGAGGTTGATCAAATAAGAAGCATATTCAGGATAACAGAAGCCTACTTTCTCATTGTTGGAAAAGAGAGTTACAAATATAGGAAGGAAGAAAATTGGAATAAATCACGTGGTGTTGGATTGGAATTAAAAATAATTGGCATGAAAATATGGATTTTAATATATATCCACAAAGAGATATAGATGAAATTGTGTGTGTATGCGTGCGCGCACACACACACACACACACACACACACACACACATATTTCTCACTAGCTCTGTTCATTGAGAGGACCTGGGAGCAGTTACATCCCAAGAACAATGAGCACATCCAGCTTCCAGATCATGGTGTCTAACTATCATCCACTAAAAGGGACCAGAACTTCTTAGAGAAACATCTGATTCCATATCTGGAGTTGGAAAAGCACAAAATGAGCCTGGAACATTTTGCTAGGCCATAAAGTAAGAAAGTGCTCAAAGAATGATGAGGTTGTATCAACAGACACAGAATCCAGATTGAAGAGGCTCCTACTGGCCAAACAACAGAAAATTTGGACAACTAAAATAAATAATGATAGTAATGCATTTTAATCTATTGAATAAAATGGGAATCCATAAGACTAGGTTAATATAAATAAGTGAAAAAATAAATAGAAAGTTTGATTTGAAATGAAAGATTTACTTAGTTTCAAAGCAGTCTCCCCCCATACCCCAATACATATGATTTATAAAGGGGAAACAGTAACTTTACAGTGGATGATATCACCTTAGTGTGGTGAGATCACCTTAATAAAATGATCAAATTGGCACCATCAATATCGCAAATCAAAATTATATGCTACCTGATAGGAAGCGATGAGAAGAACACAGCATCACTTCTGTGCTGTTGCCTGCCAAAGAATAACCTGAGTCTGATCAGATGAAACATCAGAGAAAATCAAACTGAAGGACACTCTACAAAATAACAAATCTGTCATCTTCCAAAGTGCCCAAGTCATGAAAATCAAGAAAGATGACTAAAGATGGAAGCACACTAGAGACACAAGTAAATGCAATGTGTGATTCTGAACTGGATCCTTGTCTTATGAAGGACATCATAGGGATTAAAGCTAAAACTTCAATAGGGGGATAGGACAGGGTGGTAGAAGTGTGTCAATGGAATTTCCTGATTTTCACGGTTGTTACATGTGGTTATATAGGAGAATGCCCTGTTTGTTAGGAATTCAAGTTTTCAAGTAGAGAAGACTATCTTGCCAATAACTTACTCTCAAATGAGAAAGTTACTCTCACTTTTGAGTCTTGTAATGTTTATGTATGTTTGAGATCATTTCAGAATTTTAAAATGGCAAATTGGTCATACCATGTGTTCTGGACTGGCAAGGGTCTGACTGACAAAGGCCTTAAGTGGAGTCTCTGCTGAGTGACTCAGCAGGGAAGGACACAAGACTGCAGGTAGCATACCCTACCCCACCTGGCAACCGAGGGAATGACACATCTGTGTGTTCTCATAGCAGAGATGTCCCGATGTATGTGCAGGGCAGTCCTTTCTCACTCTGAGTCATCAGGTAAAATGAGCTTCCTCTGATCTTTTCAGTAAAAATGATTAAAAAAAAAAAAAAAAAAGCCCTTCCCTCGGGCCCATTCTCATGTAGGTGAGCCTCTAGTAATGGGATGGCCAGGGAACAAACCTGAATTTGGAAAGTTAAAACCTGGTTTGACCTTAGCCTCTCTGAGAACCCATCCTTCCTACTTCACTGGTTGCTATGAGCATCAAATGAGATATGTGTGGAAAGTCTTTACGGAGTGCTATGTAAATGCTAGTATTACAGTGGTTGTTCCCCACCATCAGAGCTTACATGAGGCAAAGTTAAGAAGTAGATGAGGTTGTTTTTGGTTTCCTTTCTGTTTTCCTTTTCCTCACTTCTTGTAGCCTTCTGAAAATACCTCCAATCCAGTGTTCTCAGCAGCCTACTCTATTACTCTGTCTTGACCCACTTGGAAGTATCTCTTTAACAAAAGTCTAGTTGCTCAGCCAGCAGAGGAAAACATACGCCTCAATCACATACCTCAACTGCTTTACCACGTGCTAAGCCTGTAGGAGCAATCCAGAAGGTATATGACACAAAGTCCCTGTCCTCAAAAAGCTTGCACTCCAGTTGAATTACTAACACATCTAGGGAGTGTTTTCACTTTAAAGGAGAATATTTTAAAAATAGTATTTTGATGCCAAAACACAAATGTCCAAGTGAGCTAATTAAGCCATAAAACAGTTGAGTCTCAGCCTGAAGCATGGTATGGGGATAGGGAGGGAAGCCAAACGACGGATGCCCTATGGAAAGGTGACCCTTCTCAAACCAAGCCTCCCCAGGTCTGCCACCTAGCTTCCTCACCTGTAAGTACAAATATGTATGGTACTTACCTTATGAAGTTGTTGGAAGATTAAGAGTTGATACTGGAACAGTGCCTGGTGCTTAGTAAGTATTAGGTAAGCACTAAATGTTAGCATCAAATTGTGAAGCTGTGGAAATAAGGCAGCAAATGACAGTGCTCTAAGTACAAAAGAAGGATGAGGAAAAGCAGGAGGCACTGGAGAAAGACGAGGAGGAAAAACACAGTATTGTATCACCTACAGGATCTCAATTTTAAAACCTTAAGGAATAATAATGAATCCTTAAAATGTCTTTAAATATCTTAAAACTTGGGGCACCTGGGTGGCTCAGTCATTAAGCGTCTGCCTTTGGCTCAGGTCATGATCCCAGGGTCCTGGGATGGAGCCCCACATCGGGCTCCCTGCTCCACAGCGAGTCTGCTTCTCCCTCTCCCACTCCCCCTGCTTGTGTTCCCTCTCTCGCTGTGTCTCTCTCTGTCAAAATAAATAAATAAAATCTTTAAAAAATAAATAAATAAATATCTTAAAACTTAATAATAATAAAACCTTAAACTCACTGCCTGTGAAATCACTTTTCCCATCGCAAAATCTATTCACGTGTGAGGTGTATGTATGCAAATATATTTACCGAAAGAACCGGAAAATGAGGTCTGGGCTCACATAGGGAGAATAACATTGTTTTTATTGGTTTTAGCCATGTGAATATTAATACTCACTCAGACACAGACATTCACGGAACTATCAATACCAGACTGAGAATACAGGGCTTCAGGGACTGTGTCCAATTTCACAATACCCATGATGTCAACTTGATTGGATCAAAATTTTCAGCGTTGCCACCATGGCACATTTGGCTTCACTACTCCTTTATATTACTATATCTATTTAGAGCCGTGTGTGCCTTCTGGGTGAGAGAGAGAGGAACAACTGAAGCTGATCATGAATCCCCTTATTTGGTTTTCCTTTCTGAAAGGAAATAGGTAGCAGAGTCTAAAAGGGAAGCATAAGGAATAGCATGACTGAGAGTGGCACACCATGTCTTCTTGTGTCAATCTTGCTCTAAATACTTAGCAGGAAATTTTACCATCCAAGGCGTGATCCACCAAGCCTTTCTTTGCAGCCCCTGCCTCTGACAAAAGCCAACCCTCCCCCAAGCACAAACAGCCATGTTAAGGTCTCCTTTGCTAATAGCAACGGATATGATAGCTCCAAAATGCCTTCTCTCATAGTTTGTAGGTTGAAGTTAATAATCTGAGCACGTAAAATGGTAAAATACCATTTATTTATATTTAGCCATTTAGATAGAAATTAAACTATGCTGGTATAAAGAAAGCAATGGGAATTTTTAATAATAACAGCTAGATCTATTGAGCAGTTATTATATACTAGATACTGTGTACTAGCCAATCCTCACAAAACCTATGAGCTATATGATATGATTTCCATTTTACAGATAAGAAAACTGAGACTTGGGAGAGTTAAATACCTTGTCTAAGTTACATACCTAGAAAAAAGCAGAACTAAGATTTTAATTCAGACAGTTAAAAATTAAAGCTCTCAAGCCTACCAAATAGGAGAAGGTATTTACAAATGATATATCCAATAAAGGGCTAATATCCAAAATATATAAAGAACTTAATGCAACTCACCACCAGAAAAACAAATGATCTGATTGAAAAAATAGACAGAGGACCTGAATAGACATTTTTCCAAAGAAGAGAGAGACAAGATGGCCAACAGACACATGAAAAGATGTTCAACATGACAATCCATCAGGGTAATGGAAATCAAAACCATAAAGAGATATAAAAATCAAAATATCATATGATCCAGGGACACCTGGGTGGCTGAGTTGGTTAAGCATATGCCTTCAGCTCAGGTCATGATCCCTGGGTCCTGGGATCAAGTGTCACATCGGGCTCCCTGCTCAGCGGGAAGCCTGCATCTCCCTCTCCCATTCCCCCTGTGTTCCCTCTCTCACTGTGTCTCTCTCTGTCAAATAAATAAATAAAATCTTAAAAAAAAAATCCTTTTGGTTTCAAAATAAATTTAGATTTTAAAATTTTAATTCCAGTATAGTTAACATACAGTGTTATAGTAGTTACAGGTGTACAATACAGGGATGCAACATTTCCATACATCACCCAGTGCTCATCACCACAGGGGCACTCTTTAATCCCTATCACCTATTTCACCCATCCCCCCACCCATCTCCCCTCTGATAACTATCAGTTTGTTTTCTATAGTTAAGAGTCTGTTTCTTGGGATGCCTGGTGACTCTGGTAAGTATCTGCCTTCAGCTCAGGTCATGATCTCAGAGTCCTGGGATCAAGTCGGGCTCCTTGCTCAGCATGGAGGCTGCATCTCCCTCTGCCTGCTTCTCCCTCTGCTTGTGCTCTCTCTCTCACTCTGACAAATAAATAAAATCTTTTTTAAAAAAAGAGTCTGTTTCTTGGTTTGTCTCTCTTTCTCCATCTCTTTTTTTCTTTGCTCATTTGCTTTGTTTCTTAAATTCCACGTACGAGTGAAATTATATGGTATTTGTCTTTCTCTAACTGATTGACTTATTTAACTTAGCATTATACTTTCTAGCTCCATCCATGTCATTGCAAATGGCAAGGTTTCATTCTTTTTTATGGCTGCGTGGTATTCCATTATATATAATCTTCTTTGTCTACTCATCTATCAATGGACACGTGGGCTGCCTCCATAATTTGGCTATTGTAAATAATGTTGCTATAAACACAGGAGTGCATGCATCCCTTTGAATTAGTGTTTTTGTAGTTTTGGGATAAATACCCAGTAGTGTGACTACTGGATCGTAGGGTTCTATTTTATACATTACTCAGTGCTCATCATGATCAGTGTACTCTTTTTTTTTTTTTTAATTTTTTAATTGTTATGTTAATCCCCATACATTACATCATTAGTTTTAGATATAGTGTTCCATGATTCATTGTTTGTGCATAACACCCAGTGCTCCATGCAGAACGTGCCCTCCTCAATACCCATCACCAGGCTAACCCATCCTCCCAACCCCCTCCCCTCTAGAACCCTCAGTTTGTTTTTCAGAGTCCATCGTCTCTCATGGTTCTTCTCCCCCTCCGATTTCCCCCCCTTCATTCTTCCCCTCCTGCTACATTCTTCTTCTTCTTTTTTTCTTTCTTAACATGTATTGCATTATTTGTTTCAGAGGTACAGATCTGAGATTCAACAGTCTTGCACAATTCACAGCGCTTACCAGAACACATACCCTCCCCAGTGTCCATCACCCAGTCATCCCGTCCCTCCCACCCCACCCCCCACTCCAGCAACCCTCAGTTTGTTTCCTGAGATTAAGAATTCCTCATATCAGTGAGGTCATATGATACATGTCTTTCTCTGTTTGACTTATTTCGCTCAGCATAATACCCTCCAGTTCCATCCACGTCGTTGCAAATGGCAAGATCTTATTCCTTTTGATGGCTGCATAATATTCCATTGTATATATATACCACCTCTTCTTTATCCATTCATCTGTTGATGGACATCTTGGCTCTTTCCACAGTTTGGCTATTGTGGACATTGCTGCTATAAACATCGGGGTGCACGTAGCCTTTCGGGTCCCTACTTTTGTATCTTTGGGGTAAATACCCAGGAGTGCAATTGCTGGATCATATGGTAGCTCTATTTTCAACTTTTTGAGGAACCTCCATACTGTTTTCCAGAGTGGCTGCACCAGCTTGCATTCCCACCAACAGTGTAGGAGGGTTCCCCTTTCTCCACATCCCCGCCAACATCTGTCATTTCCTGACTTGTTAATTTTAGCCATTCTGACTGGTGTGAGGTGGTATCTCATTGAGGTTTTGATTTGGATTTCCCTGATGCCGAGCGATATTGAACACTTTTTCATGTGTCTGTTGGCCGTTTGGATGTCTTCTTTGGAAAAATGTCTGTTCATGTCTTCTGCCAATTTCTTGATTGGATTCTTTGTTCTTTTGGTGTTGAGTTTGATGAGTTCTTTATAGATTTTGGATACTAGCCCTTTATCTGATCTGTCATTTGCAAATATCTTCTCCCATTCTGTCAGTTGTCTTTTGGTTTTGTTGACTGTTTCCTTTGCTTTGCAAAAGCTTTTTATCTTGATGAAGTCCCAATAGTTCATTTTTGCCCTTGCTTCCCTTGCCTTTGGCGATGTTTCTAGGAAGAAGTTGCTGCAGCTGAGGTCGAAGAGGTTGCTGCCTGTGTTCTCCTTTAGGATTTTGATGGGCTCCTGTCTCACACTGAGGTCTTTCAACCATTTGGAGTCTATTTTTGTGTGTGGTGTAAGGAAATGGTCCAGTTTCATTCTTCTGCATGTGGCTGTCCAATTTTCCCAACACCATTTGTTGAAGAGACTGTCTTTTTTCCATTGGACATTCTTTCCTGCTTTGTCAAAGATTAGTTGACCATATAGTTGAGGGTCCATTTCTGGGCTCTCTATTCTGTTCCATTGATCTATGTGTCTGTTTTTGTGCCAGTACCATACTGTCTTGATGATGACAGCTTTGTAGTAGAGCTGGAAGTCTGGAATTGTGATGCCGCCAGCTTTGCTTTTCTTTTTCAACATTCCTCTGGCTATGCGGGGTCTTTTCTGGTTCCATACAAATTTTAGGATGATTTGTTCCATTTCTTTGAAGAAAGTAGATGGTATTTTGATGGGGATTGCATTGAATGTGTAGATTGCTCTAGGTAGGATTGACATCTTCACAATATTTGTTCTTCCAATCCATGAGCATGGAACATTTTTCCATTTCTTTGTGTCTTCCTCAATTTCTTTCATGAGTATTTTATAGTTTTCTGAGTACAGATCCTTTGCCTCTTTGGTTAGATTTATTCCTAGGTATCTTATGGTTTTGGGTGCAATTGTAAATGGGATCGACTCCTTAATTTCTCTTTCTTCTGACTTGTTGTTGGTGTATAGGAATGCCACTGACTTCTGTGCATTGATTTTATATCCTGCCACTTGACTGAATTCCTGTATGAGTTCTAGCAGTTTTGGGGTGGAGTCTTTGGGATTTTCCACATAAAGTATCATATCATCTGCAAAGAGTGAGAGTTTGACTTCTTCTTTGCCAATTTGGATGCCTTTGATTTCTTTTTGTTGTCTGATTGCTGTGGCTAGGACTTCCAATACTATGTTGAATAGCAGTGGTGATAGTGGACATCCCTGCCGCGTTCCTGACCTTAGGGGGAAAGCTCTCAGTTTTTCCCCATTGAGAATGATATTCGCTGTAGGTTTTTCATAGATGGCTTTTATGATATTGAGGTATGTACCCTCTATCCCTATACTCTGAAGAGTTTTGATCAAGAAAGGATGCTGTACTTTGTCAAATGCTTTTTCTGCATCTATTGAGAGGATCATATGATTCTTGTTCTTTCTTTTGTTAATGTATTGTATCACGTTGATTTATTTGCGGATGTTGAACCAACCTTGCAGCCCAGGGATAAATCCGACTTGGTCGTGGTGAATAATCCTTTTAATGTACTGTTGGATCCTATTGGCTAGTATTTTGGTGAGAATTTTTGCATCCATGTTCATCAGGGATATTGGTCTGTAATTCTCCTTTTTGATGGGGTCTTTGTCTGGTTTTGGGATCAAGGTAATGCTGGCCTCATAAAATGAGTTTGGAAGTTTTCCTTCCATTTCTATTTTTTGGAACAGTTTCAGAAGGATAGGTATTAATTCTTGAAATGTTTGGTAGAATTCCCCTGGGAAGCCATCTGGCCCTGGGCTTTTGTGTTTTGGGAGATTTTTGATGACTGCTTCTATTTCCTTAGTGGTTATAGGTCTGTTCAGGTTTTCTATTTCTTCCTGGTTCAGTTTTGGTAGTTGATACATCTCTAGGAATGCATCCATTACTTCCAGGTTATCTAATTTGCTGGCATAGAGTTGCTCATAATATGTTCTTATAATTGTTTGTATTTCTTTGGTGTTGGTTGTGATTTCTCCTCTTTCATTCATGATTTTGTTGATTTGGGTCATTTCTCTTTTCTTTTTGATAAGTCTGGCCAGGGGCTTATCAATCTTGTTAATTCTTTCAAAGAACCAGCTCCTAGTTTCGTTGACCTGTTCTACTGTTCTTTTGGTTTCTATTTCATGGATTTCTGCTCTGATCTTTATTATTTCTCTTCTCCTGCTGGGTTTAGGCTTTATTTGCTGTTCTTTCTCCAGCTCCTTTAGGTGTAGGGTTAGGTTGTGTACTTGAGACCTTTCTTGTTTCTTGAGAAAGGCTTGTATTGCTATATACTTTCCTCTTAGGACTGCCTTTGCTGTATCCCAAAGATTTTGAATAGTTGTGTTTTCATTTTCATTGGTTTCCATGAATTTTTTTAATTCTTCTTTAATTTCCTGGTTGACCCATTCATTCTTCAGTAGGATGCTCTTTAGCCTCCATGTATTTGAGTTCTTTCCGACTTTCCTCTTGTGATTGAGTTCTAGTTTCAAAGCATTGTGGTCTGAAAATAGGCAGGGGATGATCCCAATCTTCTGGTACCGGTTGAGACCTGATTTATGACCTAGGATGTGATCTATTCTGGAGAATGTTCCATGGGCACTAGAGAAGAATGTGTATTCCGTTGCTTTGGGATGGAATGTTCTGAATATGTCTGTGAAGTCCATTTGGTCCAGTGTGTCATTTAAAGTCTTTATTTCCTTGTTGATCTTTTGCTTAGACGATCTGTCCATTTCAGTGAGGGGGGTGTTAAAGTCCCCCACTATTATTGTATTGTTGTCGATGTGTTTCTTTGCTTTTGTTATTAATTGCCTTATATAATTGGCTGCTCCCATGTTAGGGGCATAGATATTTACAATTGTTAGATCTTCTTGTCAGATAGACCCTTTAAGTATGATATAGTGTCCTTCCTCATCTCTTATTACAGTCCTTGGTTTAAAATCTAATTTGTCTGATATAAGGATTGCCACCCCAGCTTTCTTTTGGTGTCCATTAGCATGGTAAATGGTTTTCCACCCCCTCACTTTCAATCTGGGGGTGTCTTTGGGTCTAAAATGAGTCTCTTGCAGACAGCATATCGATGGGTCTTGTTTTTTAATCCAATCTGATAGCCTGTGTCTTTTGATTGGGGCATTTAGCCCATTTACATTCAGGGTAACTATTGAAAGATAGGAATTCAGTGCCATTGTATTGCCTGTAAAGTGACTGTTACTGTATATTGTTTGTGTTCCTTTCTGGTCTATGTTGCTTTTAGGCTCTCTCTTTGCTTAGAGGACCCCTTTCAATATTTGTTGTAGGGCTGGTTTCGTGTTTGCAAATTCCTTTAGTTTTTGTTTGTCCTGGAAGCTTTTTATCTCTCCTTCAATTTTCAATGACAGCCTAGTTGGATATAGTATTCTTGGCTGCATATTTTTCTCATTTAGTGCTCTGAATATGTCCTGCCAGTCCTTTCTGACCTGCCAGGTCTCTGTGGATAAGTCTGTTGCCAATCTAATGTTTCTACCATTGTAGGTTACATATCTCTTCTCCTGAGCTGCTTTCAGGATTTTCTCTTTGTCTCTGAGACTCGTAAGTTTTACTATTAGATGTCGGGGTGTTGACCTATTTTTATTGATTTTGAGAGGGGTTCTCTGTCCTTCCTGGATTTTGATGCCTGTTTCCTTCCCCAAATTAGGGAAGTTCTCTGCTATAATTTCCTCCATTATACCTTCTGCCCCTCTCTCTCTTTCTTCTTCTTCTGGGATCCCAATTATTCTAATGTTGTTTCATCTTATGGTATCGTTTATCTCTCGAATTCTGCCCTCGTGATCCAGTAGTTGTTTTTCTCTCTTTTTCTCAGCTTCTTTATTTTCCATCATTTGGTCTTCTATCTCACTGATTCTTTCTTCTGCCTCATTTATCCTAGCAGTTAGTGCCCCCATATTTGATTGCACCTCATTGATAGCCTTTTTGATTTCTACTTGGTTAGATTTTAGTTCTTTTACTTCTCCAGAAAGGGTTTCTCTAATAACTTCCATGTTTTTTTCAAGGCCAGCTAGTATCTTTAAAGTGATGATTCTGAACTCTAGATCTGACATCGTACTAATGTCCGTATTGAGTAGGTCCCTGGCAGTTGGTACTACCTCTTGTTCTTTTTGTTGAGGTGATTTTTTCCGTCTTGTCATTTTGTGCAGAGGAGAATAGATTAATGAGAGAACAAAATGCTAACAGGGTAACAACGTCCCCAGAAAATATACTCTAAACAAATCAGAAAAGACCTGAAGTAGTGGGAAAAGAAAGGGAAAGAGAGAAAAAAGAAAAGGAAAGAAAAAAAGAAAAAAGATAAAGATAAAGATAAAAACAAACAAAAGCAGAACAAAACAAAACAAAACAAAAACAGAATGTGATCAAATATGATCAGGCTGGATTATAGATCAGTGCCACACACTAGATTTTGGGTGTATTTTGGTCTGTTAAAAGAAAGTCCCTCCCAAAATTTTAAAGAAAGAAAAACTTATATATGTACAAAAATAAGGGTTGATATGATGAAGGGATGGAATATGACTGTAAAGATGGAAATTATAAAAAATTTTAAAAAAGGATATGATAAGTTGTTTGAAAAACGAAAGAAGAGGATTAAAAAAAAGAAAGAAAGAAAAAAGGGAGAGAATGTGATCAGGCAGGGGAGTAGAAAAAAACCATACACTAGAGATTTAGAGTATATTTTGATCTGTTAGAAGAAACTATCTCAAGATTTTAAAGAGAGAACAACTTATATATATATGCCAAAAATACGGGTAACTACTATGAAGGGATAGAATATGACTTTAAAAATGAAAAATAAAAATGTTTTTTTTTAAAAAAGGGATTGATAAGATGTTGGTTGAAAAAGGGAAAAAGAAAAATTCAAAAAAAAAGAAAAAAGGAAAAAAGAAAAAAAGACAGTTAAAAAAAATAATTAACTTTGAAAGACTAAAGAATCATGGTAAAAAAGCCATGGATTCTATGTGCAGTATTCCCCTAGCGCTGGAGTTCTGCCGTTCTCATTGATCGGTAAACTTGGTCTTGGCTGGCTGTTCTCGCTGATCTTCTGGGGGAGTGGCCTGTTGCCGTGGTTCCCAAATGTCTTTGCCGGAGGCAAAATTGCCCCGCCCTTGCCGGTCCGGGCTAAGTAATCTGCTCGGGTTTGCTCTCCGGAGCTTTTGTTCCTGCAAGCTTTCCGTACAGCTTTGGAGGCGGAGAGTGAAAATGGCGGCCTCCCAGTCTCTGCCCCAGCGGAGCCGAGAACTCGGGGTCCCGCTCCTCAGCGAGCCCCCAGAGAAAAGCAGTCAGTCACTCCCATCTCCCCGGTCTCCGGCCGCACTCCGCGCTCACCCGGCCTGTGACCACGCCTTTCTATCTGGCACCCGACCCCGGGTGGAGTCTCCAAACCCAGCAGATCCCCGCGGTGCGCTCCCGCACCTCTCCTCCCGAGGGAAGAAGGGGAGTCTCCCCGGATCTGCCGCTTGTTGGGTCCCTGCTAGAGGAGCAGTGGCCCGACTGTGCCGCAGATCACGGTCTATGACAACCCCGAGCTGAGAGCCCGCGCCTGGGCTCCGTCTCTGCAGCCGGCTTCCCTGCTCCCATACCTGGGAGCTCTGCCGCACTCAGGCACCCGCGGTCTTTCTATGACCCCGAGGGTCCTGAGACCACACTGTCCCGCGAGGGTTCCACCCCCCACTTCGCCACCAGAGTGACGTCCCTCAGCGGAGCAGACTTCTAAAAGTTCCGATTTTGTGCTCCGTGGCTCTATCACTTGCCAGAAGCGGCCAACGGAGGCCCCTCCCCCGCCGTCTATCCTCCCGAATAACACCTCGGATTCACTTCTCCGCACGTCCTACCTTCCAGAAAGTGGTCGCTTTTCTGTTCAGAGAGTTGTTGCTATTCTTTTCTTCGATCTCCTGTTGAGTTTGTAGGTGTTCAGATTGGTTTGATCCCTATCCAGCTGAATTCCTGAGAGGAGACGAAATCCAGGTCTCCTACTCCTCCGCCATCTTGCCCATGATCAGCGTACTCTTAATCCTCTTCACCTATTTCACCCATCCATCCCCCCTACCTCCTCTCTGGTAACCATCAGTTCATTCTCTATAGTTAGGAGTCTGTTTTTTGGTTTGTCTCTTTTTTATCTTTGTTCATTTATTTTGTTTCTTAAATTCCACATATGAGTGAAATCATATGGTGTTTGTCTTTGACTAACTTATTTCAGTTAACATTATACCCTCTAGATCCATCCATGTTGTTGCAAATGGCAAGATTTCATTCTTTTTTATGGCTGAGTAATATTCCATTGTGCATATGGATTATTTATATCTGTATAAATATACCACAATCTATCATTGGACACTTGGCTGCTTCCATAATTTGGCTATTATAAATAATGCTGCAATAAACATAGGGGTGCACATATCTTTTTGAATTAGTGCTTTTGTGTTCTTTGGGTGAATTCCCAGTAGTAGAATTACCAGATCATATGGTAATTCTATTTTTAATTTTTTGAGCAACCTCCATACTGTTTTCCAGAATGGCTGCACCAGTTTGCATTCTCATTGACAGTGCACAAGCGTTCCTATCTCTCCACATCCTCACCAACACCTGTTGTTTCCTGTGTTGTTGATTTTAGCCATTCTGACAGATGTGAGGTGATATGTCATTGTGGTTTTGATTTGCATTTCCCTAATGATGAATGATGTTGAGAATCTTTTCATGTGTTTGTGGCCCTCTGGGTGTCTTCTTTGGAGAAATGTCTGCTCATTCCTTCTGCCCATTTTAATTGGATTATTTGTTTTTTGGATGTTGGCTTGTTTAAGTTCTTTATATATTCTGGATACTAGCCCTTTATCAGAGACATCATTTGCAAATATCTTCTCCCATTAAGTAGGTTATCTTTTATAATTTTGAATTTAATATTCTGCAGTTGCATAGATAGTACAGAGAGTTCCCACATGTCCTTTATCCAGCTTCCCTTAATGTTAATATTACATAAGTATGTAATTAATTTACTGAAAGTAGAAATTAACATTGGTTCAACACTATTACCTAAGTTACAGAATTTATTCATATTTCTATAATTTTTTTTTTGCTGATATCTTTTTCCCATTCCTAGATCCAACCCATTTAGTTGTCAGTGTCCTCCAATCTGCAATAGTTTCACAGACTTTCCTTATTTTTTCTGACCTTGACACTTTTGAAGGGTATTACTTAGGTATTTTGTAGACAATCCTTCCATTTGGGTTTTTGGAGGCTTCCTCATGATTATAGTGAGGTTACAAATTTGGGGGGAGGAATAACACACAGGTGAAGTCTCCTTTTCATCACATCACTATCAGTACATGATATCAAAATGATCTATTACTCGTGATGTTAATTTTGACCACCTGGTAAGATGGTGTCTGCAACATTTCTTCACTGTAAAGTTATTATTTTTCCCTGTCTATATTCATTAGAACCAAGTCACACAAGGGGTGGAAATTAAGATACACCACCTGGAGAAGGGAGCATCAAAGAATTTGTGAACATATGTTAAAATCGCCATGGCAATTCATATTTAGGGAGTTACTTTAAAACTGCAAATATTCTCTTTTTCCTTAAAATTTTGGTCACTAATTTTTAGTATTCCTCAATGGGCATTGCCTGCAGCGATTACTACTCTCGGGTTGTAATGGTGATTTTGATTTCCCTCATTGCTTCCATATTTATTATTTGGACTTCTTCTGCAAGTACAACTTGTCCATTCTTCCTCATTTATTTATTCAATCATTTATATCAAGATATATAAATTCAGTATGTATAAAATCATGTATGTATATATAAACTACACATTTTAGACCCTTATTTATTTATTTAAACTTTTGTCTAGAAATAATTTTAGATTTACAGAAAAGTTACAAAGAGTTCCCATATATCCCTCACCCTGTTTCTGTTTCCCCTAAAGCTATCAGCTTATATTACTATGGAATATTTGTCAAAACTAAGAAACTAACATTGACACATCACTATTAAGTTAATAGGTTATTAACTTAATTAATTTCAAACTCATTTAGATGTCACCAGTTTTCCTATTAATGTCTTTTGCTATTCCAGGAGCCAATCTAGGATGCCAGATTGCATTTTATTGTCACTGCTCCTTAGTCTTCTCTGGTCTGTGATGGTTCCTCTCTTCCCCATCCTCTTCAGGAAGGTTATGTCATGCATCTGTAATATGGTTTGATTTATTTGACACAATCTTCATTCCATCCTGGGATCTTTTCAATCTCTTGGTTCATTTTTTTAAAATTTGCATACAGTGAAGTTCACTCTTTGTGACGTACACTTCTATAGGTTTTAGCAAAAGCACAGAGTGATATATCCATCACCACAGTACCATTCAGACCAGTTTCATCACCGCCAAAATTCCCTTGTGCAGCCCATTTGTAGTCCAGCCTCCTTACTTCCTCAAACCCTTGGTAGGAAATTATGTTTTCTGTCTCTATAATTTTACCTTTTCTAGAATGTCATATAAATGGAATCATACAATGTGTAGCCTTTGGGGTTTAGCTTCTTCCACTTAGAAAAATGCATTTAAGATTCATCCATGTTATTGCATGAATCATCAGAAAGCAAAAGTTTTAATTTTGATAAAGTTTAATTTATTAACTTTTTCTGTTATGGATCATGCTTTTGGTGTCATATATAAAACTTATTGCCAAATTGAAGATCTTATAGATTTTTTCTCATATTTTCCTTTAGAATTTTATAGTTTTATCTCTTCCATTTAGATTTATGACCCATTTTGAGTTAATTACTATGTATTGTATGAAGTAAAGGGTCAAGTTTCACTTTTTGCTTAAGAATACCCAATTGTTCTAGGACACCTTGTTAAAAAGACTATCCAACAAGAGAAGTTGTTGAATTGCCTTGAATTGCCTTGGCATCTTTTGTTGAAAATCAATTGACTATATATAAGTGGGTATATTTCTGAGCTCTCTTGTTTTCCTTTGATTTATAAGTGTCTCTTTAGCTCAATACTCAACTGTCGTCATTACTGTAGCTTTATGATTATAGCCTTAGAGCTATATAATTTTAAAATCAGAAAATGCAATTATTCCAACTTTGTTCTTTTTAAAAACTGTCTTGGCTATTATAGGTGTCATGAGCACGCTATGAAAGCACACACACGAGTTGTGTCTTTCCACAATGTCAGCTTTATTCACTCATAAAGCAAGGTTAACGGAATTATAAAGCAGGCTCAGGATTCCAAACTCAGTGACATTTCACTACGTGATTAACTTGGCTTCTAACACAGCACACAAAGCAGAACATAAGACACGTCACACAAACAACATAACAGAGGGCGTAGGAAGTTAATGAACCAAACACCAAGTGAGTCTGTGGGTGCACAGTTGAGATAAGGCCTCAGTTCTGTTGGGTCAGCTCTAGGCATTTACTACTTATTATGTTCAAGCAGTGAAGGATCTCAGTTCTATCTGGAGATCAACTGGGCAGAGCCTTTGGCAGCAGCTGCATTTTTAAGTGGTCAGACAGAGGAGTCATGTTTGGGAAGTCTGACAGTTTGCTGCAAATGTCCTTCCTTTTTAAAGAATTTCATCAGTCTTGGGTCCCTGCAGGCCTCCTCTGCTTTTGTTTGTTATCAATTCTGGGGTGTCAGCTGACGCTGGTCTTGGTGATGTCACACCACTGCTACCCCCTTTTTTTTTTTTTTAAAGATTTTATTTATTTATCTGAGAGAGAGAATGGGAGACAGAGAGCATGAGAGGGGAAGGGTCAGAGGGAGAAGCAGACCCCCCGCTGAGCAGGGAGCCCGATGTGGGACTCGATCCCGGGACTCCAGAATCATGACCTGAGCCGAAGGCAGTTGCTTAACCAACTGAGCCACCCAGGCGCCCCACACCACTGCTAGCCTTAACTGCTTGTGTCATTGCTTCACACAGGCCCCTGCTTGACATGAGTGATTCCATCTTGCTCTCTACAATAGGTCTTTTGCATTTACATGCAAATTTTAGAATCAACTTGTCTTTCTACAAAAGAGCTTGATAAGATTTTGATTGAGGTTACACTGAATCTATATATCAATTTTTAGATAACTGATATCTTAAAAAGATTATGTCTTCTGACCCATGAACATGAAATACCTGTCCACTTATTTAGGTCTCTTTATTTTTATTTTTTTAATTTAAATTCAACTAATTAACATACAGTGTATTATTAGTTTCAGAAGTAGAGGTCAGTGATTCATCAGTCTTATATAACACCCAGTGCTCATTATATCATGTGCCCTCCTTAATGCCCATCACCCAGTTACCCCTTCACCCCTCCCCTCCTTTCCAGCAATCCTCAATTTGTTTCCTATGATTAAGAGACTCTTATGGTTTGTCTCCTTCTCTAATTTAGTCTTGTTTTATTTTTCCCTCCCTTCCCCTATGATCTTCTATTTTGTCTCTTAAATTCTACATATGAGTGAAATCATATGATAATTGTATTTCTCTGATTGACTTATTTCACTTAGCATAATACCCTCTAGTTCCATCCATGCCTTTGCAAATGGCAAGATTTCATTTTTTTGATAGCTGAGTAATATTCCATCGTATATATATACCACATCTTCTTTATCCATTCATCTGTCGACATCTCGGCTCTTTCCACAGTTTAGCTATTTTGGACATTGCTGCTATAAACATTGGGGTGCAGGTGCCCCTTTGGATCACTACATTTGTATCTTTGGGGTAAATACCTAGTAGTACAATTGCTGGGTCATAGAGTATCTCTATTTTCAACTTTTTGAGGAACCTCCATACTGTGTTTTTTTTTTATTATGTTATGATAATCACCATAAATTACATCATTAGTTTTTGATGTAGTGTTCCATGATTTATTATTTGCGTATAACACCCAGTGCTCCATGCAGAACGTGCCCTCTTTAATACCCATCACCAGGCTAACCCATCCTCCCACCCCCATCCCCTCTAGAACCCTCAGTTTGTTTCTCAGAGTCCATAGTCTCTCATGGTTCATCTCCCCCTCCGATTTCGCCCCTTCATTCTTCCCCTCCTGCTATCTTCTTCTTTTTTTTTTTTTAACATATAATGTATTATTTGTTTCAGAGGTACAGATCTGTGATTCAACAGTCTTACACAATTCACAGCGCTCACCATAGCACATACCCTCCCCAATGTCCATCACCCAGCCACCCCATCCCTCCCACCCCCCACCACTCCAGCAACCCTCAGTTTGTTTCCTGAGATTAAGAATTCCTCATATCAGTGAGATCATATGACACATGTTTTTCTCTGATTGACTTATTTTGCTCAGCATAACACTTTCCGGTTCCATCCATGTTGTTGCAAATGGCAAGAGTTCATTCCTTTTGATGGCTGCATAATATTCCATTGTATATATATACCACCTCTTCTTTATCCATTCATCTGTCAATGGACATCTTGGCTCTTTCCATAGTTTCGCTATTGTGGACATTGCTGCTATAAACATCAGGGTGCATGTACCCCTTCGGATCCCTACATTTGTATCTTTGGGGTAAAAACCCAGTAGTGCAATTGCTGGGTCGTATGGTAGCTCTATTTTCAACTTTTTGAGGAACCTCCATACTGTTTTCCAGAGTGGCTGCACCAGCTTGCATTCCCACCAATAGTGTAGGAGGGTTCCCCTTTCTCCCCATCCCCGCCAACATCTGTTGTTACCTGACTTGTTAATTTTAGCCATTCTGACTGGCGTGAGGTGGTATCTCATTGAGGTTTTGATTTGGATTTCCCTGATGCCGAGCGATGTTGAGCACTTTTTCATGTGTCCGTTGGCCATTTGGATGTCTTCTTTGGAAAAATGTCTGTTCATGTCTTCTGCCAATTTCTTGATTGGATTCTTTGTTCTTTGGGTGTTGAGTTTGATGTGTTCTTTATAGATTTTGGATACTAGCCCTTTATCTGATATGTCATTTGCAAATATCTTCTCCCATTCTGTTGGTTGTCTTTTGGTTTTGTTGACTGTTTCTTCCGCTGTGCAAAAGCTTTTTACCTTGATGAGGCCCCAATAGTTCATTTTTGCCCTTGCTTCACTTGCCTTTGGCGATGTTTCTAGGAAGAAGTTGCTGCGGCTGAGGTCGAAGAGGTTGCTGCCTGTGTTCTCCTTTAAGATTTTGATGGACTCCTGTCTCACATTTAGGTCTTTCAACCATTTGGAGTCTATTTTTGTGTGTGGTGTAAGGAAATGGTCCAGTTTCATTCTTCTGCATGTGGCTGTCCAATTTTCCCAACACCATTTGTTGAAGAGACTGTCTTTTTTCCATTGGACTTTCTTTCCTGCTTTGTCAAAGATTAGTTGACCATAGAGTTGAGAGTGCATTTCTGGGCTCTCTATTCTGTTCCATTGATCAATGTGTCTGTTTTTGTGCCAGTACCATACTGTCTTGATGATGACAGCTTTGTAATAGAGCTGGAAGTCCGGAATTGTGATGCCACCAGCTTTGCTTTTCTTTTTCAACATTCCTCTGGCTATGCGGGCTCTTTTCTGGTTCCATACAAATTTTAGGATTATTTGTTCCATTTCTTTGAAAAAAGTGGATGGTATTTTGATGGAGATTGCATTGAATGTGTAGATTGCTCTAGGTAGCATTGACATCTTCACAATATTTGTTCTTCCAATCCATGAGCATGGAATGTGTTTCCATTTCTTTGTGTCTTCCTCAATTTCTTTCATGAGTATTTTATAGTTTTCTGAGTACAGATTCTTTGCCTCTTTGGTTAGATTTATTCCTAGGTATCTTATGGTTTTGGGTGCAACTGTAAATGGGATCGACTCCTTAATTTCTCTTTCTTCTGTCTTGTTGTTGGTGGATAGGAATGCCACCGATTTCTGTGCATTGATTTTATATCCTGCCACTTTACTGAATTCCTGTATGAGTTCTAGCAGTTTTGGGGTGGAGTCTTTTGGGTTTTCCACATAAAGTATCATATCATCTGCAGAGAGTGAGAGTTTGACTTCTTCTTTGCCAATTCGGATGCCTTTTATTTCTTTTTGTTGTCTGATTGCTGTGGCTAGGACTTCTAATACTATGTTGAATAGCAGTGGTGATAGTGGACATCCCTGCCATGTTCCTGACCTTAGGGGAAAGGAGGAACCTCCATACTGTTTTCCAGAGTGGCTACACCAGCTTGCATTCCCACCAACAGTGTAGGAGGGTTCCCCTTTATCCACATCCTCGCCAACATCTGTCGTTTCCTGACTTGTTAATTTAGGCATTCTGGCTGGTGTGAGGTGGTATCTCATTGAGGTTTCTATTTGTGTTTCCCTGATGCCAAGTGATGTTGAGCATTTTTTCATGTGTCTGTTAGCTATTTGTATGTCTTTCTGGAGAAATGTCTGTTCATGTCTTCTGCCCATTTCTTGATTGGATTATTTGTTCTTTGGGTATTGAGTTTGATAAGTTCTTTATAGATCTGGGATACTAGCCCTTTATCTGATATTTCATTTGCAAATATCTTCTCCCATTCTGTCAGTTGTCTTTTGGTTTTGTTGACTGTTTCCTTTTCTGTACAAAAGTTTTTATCTTGACGAAGGCCCAAAAGTTCATTTTTCCTTTGTTTCCCTTACCTTTGGAGATGTGTCTAGCAAGAAGTTGCTGAGGCCAATGTCACAGAGGTTGCTGCCTGTGTTCTCCTCTAGGCTTTTGATGGACTTATTTAGGTCTCTTTAATTTCTCAGAAAATAAGGTGTTTCTTGAAGATGAAATGTAGTAACTGACAGTGAAGATACACACAGCAAAACCACAAGATTTAGAACTATCTAAGGCATTTTAATGTGATGACAAATAACTTTATATATTTCAAATCCTCTCAAGAAAATGGAATTTAGTAATTGATATCATAATGATAACCCAAAGTCATTTAGAGAGTATCTAATTCTATCTAGTGTGTCATTTAATAAGGGAAAACAGTATATACTTTTTAGAAATCTTTTAATTAATAGTGGTAAAAATAAAAGTATGGCGCTTATAAGAGTTTCAGTTAAATGGAAAATTCACTAAAAAGAAATACATCGTTTCCAATTATGGTGAAATATTGAGAAACCTCTACAAATGACACCCTTTATCTCATTTTAGAAGTGAGATGGGCAGGCCAGGTTTCTCCTGCCTGGGGAACTCCCTGAGAGAGAGACAGTAGGAGTTTTTCTTTCACTATATTTAGGGCTTTGCAGGATGTTGTTTGATCTTGTTTGTGATTTCAGAAAGTGGCTGACAATGTGCAGGTGCCTCTAAGAACTTCCCACAAGAAACACAATCTGTTTTCTCTCAGCAAAGAAAAAAAAAAAGAAAAAAAGGAAGCCCCGGTTTTCTTGTAGATGTACTTAGGTTTCAAAGAGCAGACATGAAAGTTGTCAAGTTTGTTTTTCTCTTTCTCACAACACTAAGTAAACTTCCTTTGACTTTACAGCTTTGGTAGTTGGAGAAGTTAAAGAACAGTAAAAGAACTTCAATCATTATGGACAATTGTTTCATGAGTCATACTTTTGTATCATCCCTGCTGAATGCTCCATTAAATGGATATTAGAGCCTAATTCTATACTTGAACTATTCCACTCAATCAGGGCTCAAAGAAATAGGCATGTCCTCAAGAACTTTTTCATAGTAAGTGCTATACAGGTTCAGCCCCCACAGAGTAAATGGCAAGAACCAGTGAAAAATGTTTGTTAAAAATTCCTGTTGGCTTAAAAATTATTTGGGGGGGGGGGGCGCCTGGGTAGCTCAGTCGTTAAGCGTCTGCCTTCGGCTCAGGTCATGATCCCAGAGTCCTGGGATTGAGCCCTGCATTGGGCTCCCTGCTGTGCGAGAATCCTGCTTCTCCCTCTCCCACTCCCCCTGCTTGTGTTCCCTCTCTCGCTGTCTCTCTCTCTCTCTGTGTCAAATAAATAAAATCTTAAAAAAAAATTTTTTTTTCTGAAAGTTGTATTGGTATATAATGTTATCACTGAGAAGGTTGAATATGGGAAGAGGAAAAAACTAAAAGCTAGGTCTATGGAGGATGCAAACCATTTAGCATTAATAAGTCTTGTTATTGAAAAACATCTGGGGTGCCTGGGTGGCTCAGTCGTTAAGCGTCTGCCTTCAGCTCAGGTCATGATCCCAGGGTCCTGGGATGGAGCCCCACATCGGGCTCCCTGCTCAGCAGGAAGCCTGCTTCTCCCTCTCCCCCCCACCCTGCTTGTGTTCCTGCTCTCACTATCTCTCTCTCTGTCAAATAAATAAATTAAAAAAAAAAAAAACATCTGGAATCCAGAAAGTCATTGGTCTTTTAACAATTTCTCTAATCCTTGGTAGCAGAGAAATAATATCTTATTACAAGGTTTGTTTGTTTGTTTGCCATGGTGATTATGACCTTATTATTATGGCCTCATTATGATGATTATTTATTTCATTTTGCCCAGAAAAAAAGGGAAAAAAAAATACCCACGAAAGTTGTAATCAGTGTTTGCTGTCAACATTAACAAAATGTAACATTTTTCAATAACTAACTTTAACTTACCTTAATCTTTATATTTTTAGTATATTATATGTAATGTTGGGTGGGGGAGCAATTTAATATGTTTGACATTATGTGAGGTGGGGGTCTCCAAAATCAAAAATACCTAAGATCAACTGTTTTGATCTTAAAATGACATTGTCATTCGGATACTGGGTAGGGGGAAATACAGTAAAGCATACTAGATAAAACCATCACAATCCTAAAAGCCCTATGACATTTGCAGCTGTTGATTTGTTACAGATATGTCCCTACCCCCACCACCCTCATTACTTCATTCCATGTTGTTGCAGGTATAACTAATCTCTCTGCTTCCCTGTCTTTTCTTTGCAGCAACAGATTTAATTTTCTAGAACACATCTTTTATCATGTCACTGACCTGCTCAAAAACATATAGTCAGTCTTTATTACTAAGAGGAGAAAATAACAGCTCTCTAACATGGCCATGGGGGAAAAACACAGTCAAGCATCCACCCTTTGGTCCTCATCTGCTGACCAGTCTCTGAAGCCCCTTGGCCAAGAGGATGTTCTTGGGGTAGAGCCCAGAGTGAAACAATGATGTACCAAAGCACCATCTTTGAAGAAACAAATTACCTGTGCTGATTTTCATCTGTAAAACTTTGTTTGCTTAGCCCTAGGCCTATTTATTTATTTTTAGAACTTAACTTCTTTTTCTATACTTAATTATTCATTTAACAAATCTACCTTGATCTCCTATAAAGAAGTTATTGGGTTTACAAAGATAAATAACACTCTTCACTCAAAGAACACATAAGTTAATGAGC
Organism: Halichoerus grypus; assembly: GCF_964656455.1. Lineage (NCBI taxonomy): Eukaryota > Metazoa > Chordata > Mammalia > Carnivora > Phocidae > Halichoerus > Halichoerus grypus. The sequence continues at coordinate 102,664,527 of NC_135718.1, read as the reverse complement.
GAAACAAAATAATTTTAATTCTCAAAGAGGTGTGATCAAGGAACACAAATAAATAGCCCAGGGGCGCCTGGGTGGCTCAGTCGTTGAGCGTCTGCCTTCGGCTCAGGTCATGATCCCAGGGTCCTGGGATCGAGCCCCGCGTCGGGCTCCCTGCTCAGCGGGAAGCCTGCTTCTCCCTCTCCCACTCCCCCTGCTTGTGTTCCCTCTCTCGCTGTGTCTCTCTCTGTCAAATAAATAAAATCTTTAAAAAATAAATAAATAAATAAATAAATAAATAAATAGCCCAAAATTTGGAGGGGAAGTGTGGAGGGTTTGACTCACTCTGTTTTCAAAGCCCAGGAAAAGGAATTATTTAAGTTGGGTCTAAAAGAATAAACTGGAGAATGGCAGACTGGGCAGAAAATAGGCATTTCAGGCAGAGAAAACTGCCTACATTATGATACCAAATGGCTTACTGCATTCAGAAACTTCTAAGTAGCTCACTCTGTCTGGGTGGTGAGAGATGAGGTGTGCAGTTAAGCAAGGGTTAAATTGCAATGAGTCTTGTGAACGACAGTAAGAATTTTAGACTTTATTATGCAGAAAAGGGAGTAGTTTAAGCAAGAAATTACATGATCTGATTTTCCTTCCAGAATATGGTTCTAGCAGCTCTCTGTCATATTTGACCTTTTAAAGGCTTCAGCTGGCCCGTATTACTTGTCATAGAAGTCACATAAACAGGGCACTTGTGTTCTATGTTGCAACTCATCCATCCATCCAAAACTTCTCCATCAGATTTTTGGGACTCTTTGGCCCATTTGGTTCCATGGTCCATCTTCTGAATCTCACCATTCACTGATTATATTATTTTAGACCTTTTATCCTTCTGGGTATAATATTGACATTTACCAGTTCGCATGATGCAATGCAATTCTGGAGTAAAAAGCTTTGCCTTACATGACAAAATCCAGTTCAACCTTGGCCTCTTGAACATAGCTTCTTTCTGGGATTTGCCTAACTAGAATAGGGACCAAACAAAAGTAGTAGGAAGGCTAAGATTAAAGGCAGGTTAGAAAGGAGACAAGGAGGATAGTTGTGGAACTACTGCAATGATTATGTATGAGATAACCAAGAGAAGGAACATGCGAAAGGGAGTGAAAAAAGTCAAATAAGCAAGATTTAAGGGGCTAAGGCACAGAGGAAAGACTTCTGGGTTCCTTACCGGGGTGACTAAGTAGTACCATTCACTCAGCTCAAGAAAACAGAGGAAGCAAATCTGAGGGAGAAGACTATGAGCCCAGTTGTGAATCTGTTGAGTTTGTAGTGCTAACAGACATTTTAATGGGAATACTCATGGGCAGCAAAACATCTAGGTTTCAAATTCAGGAGAATCTGCACTGGAGATCTGGCAGTAGTGAAAGCGATAAGCAGGAATGAGATCATCTACAAAGAGTGTTCAGAGTGAAGAGAGTATAAAAGATGAAATGTTGTGGAACAAAAACATATAACAAACAAGTAAAAAAGATAATATCCAGTGAAAGAGACCAAGCACAAATGGCCAGAGAGATAGAAACAAGATGCATTCCTGAGTAATAGATTTGATATTTAGACATGTTCTGTTGACATTGGAAAGAACAGTTTCACTGAAGTTATAGAGATAAATTATTTTATTGAAAAAAAAAGAAAGCTAAGGAAGTATTTACAGAAAACGTGGATAACCTCTCCAGAAGTTTGATTATTAACAAAAGGAATGAGATGATGCTCTAACTGCTTTTATTGGATTTGGGTGGGGGTAAGGTGTTATGTTATTTTTATAAATAGGAAAGACTTGAATATATTGCTATTCTTCAAGAGAAGGAGCCACTGGAAAATAATACTGAGGGGGGCAACTGCTGGACCAAGACACTACAGAAGGCAGAAGGTTGCATATGGATAAGAACTTCACATCTGTGAAACAAATGAAAATGGGCAAAAATGACTACAAATAGTAAGTTTGCTGATGTGGAGGTGAGAAACAGAAAGTATCTGCTCACTCTGATATTACCTTTGATACAAGAAACCTGTAAGTTGGTAAAGGATGGAATTGCAGGAAGAACCCACTAATGGTTACAAGGCAGTTAGTGGCATTAACTTGTCACTCCAGTGATTTCCTCCAGCAGCTGAAATGTAAGAGTACAGAAAGTGGATAACATGGAAAAAAGTTCAGATTTGATCATATAGGACTGACGGATCCCAGCTGAAAATCAGTAGAACAAGTATAGGGAAAGTTGTTTGAAAGAGAAGAATTTAAGCAGTTTGGTTTGGACTAGAGAGTAAAAGAATGAGGTTAGGGAGGATAATGCAATGGGTGAAGAAAGAGCAGTGGAAAATTGGAGGTCTTTTTGAATGAAATAGTAAATATTGTTGAGAGAAGGAATTGAGAGAATGGTCGGGATGTTAACTGAGATGGTCAGGATGTTAATCAAGGTTAAAGCTGAGGACTTCAAGATTTCAGAAGTAGGACATTTCCAAATGATGGCAAAGTTCAGAATGTGACCTGAGGTGTCATTTCCTAAAGCATGGTGTGGGTCATGGTTGTTGAGTAGATGATGTCAAGGAACTCTGAGGCTAAGGCATTGGGTGCTCTGACCCCTAAACTCTGAAGTCACCCAAAATAAGTATGACTTGGGAGTTGAAATGCAACCTTTGGACGTGCATAAATGACTGTAAACATGGTAGATGGCACTGTCTCGGAGAGGTAGAAGATGGTGTCACAAAATGGCATGAATTATGAATGAGAAAAGTATATAAACACAGGTTGAAGGGAAATGCTCTGGAACAGTGAATCCCAAACTTGACCGTACTTAAAAATCATCTGGAGGGTTTGTTAAAATACAAATTGCTGGGCCCTATCCCTAAAGTCTCTGCTTCAGTTCTGGGGTAGGGCCAAAAAACATGCATTCCTAACAAGTTCCCAGGTTTGGGGACCACTCTTTCAGAACCACCTCTTTGAAGCATCTTATAAAGGGAATTTGATAGAGCTGAACTTTTCAGAGGTAGAAGAACAATGTTATCTCACATCTCTGTTTTCAATTAAGGGAATAAGTGGAGAAACCATATAACCCAAGTAATTGAGGAGGAAGCGCAACAGCAGAAATGCTATTTCAAGCTGCTGACTACAGAGTCTATGCTCTAATCCTCAGGATGTGGTGGTGGGAATATTTAAGACCCTAAATTGTTTTATTTACTTCTCTGTATTCAGTATTCAGTACTCCAGGTAGTCTGCAATAGGACCTATGGGTGTAACAACTTTGGGTCAGTTATAACAAATTGAACAATTTTTTATTAGTCTACTGTTATTCATCTATTATTCAAGCTTCAGCTTAGGTATTGCCAACAAAACAAATAAAAAGTGGATTCTGCAAGCAGGTTGTGCTGATTCCAGCCCCCAAATGAGTAAGTGCTAGACTGAGTTTAGTGTCAAAGCGGAGAAACAAAAATTTGAGAAATCTTTTCTATAAAGGTAGTCTCTGGTGCTCCCAGTGAATGCTTAATTTTAAAGTGTCACATGGCTAGGTCACGAGAAGCAAAATGCATGCCCCAAATAACTGAGGTGCCTCGCAGAATTATTTTCATTTTATTCATCTGGATGCTGATAGCCCTTTACCTAAAATTGCCACTGCAAGGTGGTTTTTCATAGTAAGTTGGTAAACAGCATGTTTCTTCTGGAGACAACATTTTGAATCTGGTTTTCAAGGCCAGCCTAATCAACCTAGCTAGAAAATGCTTCATCAGGAATGAGTCCCGCTTGCCTAGGTTTTACCACTCATTTAGCTGTATATGTATATGTGGAGATGGGGTAGTAGACAAAAGGCACCCTCAAGCTTCACAAAAGTTGTACTGGCAAATAATTCCCATCTACGGAAATAAATGCTGATGAGTTCCTAACTTTTAAAAAAAAAGTTATTGAGGAGGGAATGAACTCTACTTTCATAGCTTGGAATTTCCTAAGGATATGGTGATATAGTTTGGAGGAAATTCAGCAAGGGGAAGCTCTAGGGAAAATGCATAGACCAGATGAAGAATAAAGAAGATCCTTTAAGGAAGTAACTGAAGATGTCTAGGTTATGAAGTCCTGTGTTAGCAAAGGCTGAGATGCAAAGGGTGCCAGGTAAACCTGGAACTCGGTCAGCCACCTGTACACTTGGTTCTTTTGAAACACAAATGGAGCTTAAAACCCTTGTCTTCTCATGGTGAAACTAGGGGTGCTCTGAGATATGGGGAATGTTCCAAAGTTCTCTGCCTTTATGGTTGGTCAGCTTGCAATCCCTTTACTTGAACAATGGAAAAGTGGAAGACAGAAACTCCTGGGGGATTTTTCTCCTGATTCAACAATGTTCAAAGGTGTTGGCTTTTGGTGACACAGTCCCATGTGTAATACCAAGACTTAGGTTGATGTCTAGAGATGGCCAGGCTTGTTTGAAGAGTACCTGGAATTTAGATATCAACTAACCTATACAAAAATGTAGGTCCTTTAAAAAATGTAAAAAACTGGGGCACCTGGGTGGCTCAGTCGGTTAAGCGGCTGCCTTCGGCTCAGGTCATGATCCCAGGGTCCTGGGATCGAGCCCCACGTTGGGCCCCCTGCTCAGTGGAGAGCCTGCTTCTCCGTTTCCCTCTGCCTGCCTCTCTACCTACTTGTGCTCTCTCTCCCTGTCAAATAAATAAAATCTTTAAAAAAAAATAAAAATAAAAATGTAAAAAACTGTTGAATATCAATAGTTTTTTAATGATGCCTTTAAGTATATTAATTTAAAAAACACTTTAATTTTTGTCACTTATAACATTACAAATCATTATTTTAATTATAAAAGCTCATTTTAACAGCTCTTTGAAATTTTAGTGAGCCCTACAAGAGACAGATTTGTTTAAATGTCTTTTATATGAGGTTATTTTTATTCAGACTACTTGAAAGTTTCTTGTTGAATAAAAAATTATTTTCCTATGTATCTACAAGAATTTATGTTGTGGTGATGAGGCTACCTGAATGGGGTATTTAGTAACTGGTTTTACAACTTGAAAAAATTATATTGACAACTGGCTTGCTAAATTGAGATTATTCTACACTCTTTTTGGTCTTTTATTTTGTTGTAACCCTTTATAGCAAAACATTCTATGATTTTAAAAAAACCCTATTTTCGGGGTGCCTGGGTGGCTCAGTCAGTTAAACAGCTGCCTTGGGCTCGGGTCATGATTCCAGGGTCCTGGGATCGAGCCCTGTGGTGGACTCCCTGCTCAGCGGAGAGCCTGCTTCTACCTCTCCCTCTGCCCTTCCCCCTGCTTGTGCTCTCTCTCTCTCTCTGTCAGATAAATAAAATCTTTAAAAAATTAAATTAAATTAAAAATAAATAAATACACCTTATATTTCCTTACTTTGTATGTTATCATATGTTAACAGTTTCCTTTTAGTTCTATTATTTCATTTGAAAAGGACAATAATTTGTCTGTTTCTACCTTGACTATTTAAGGGATGGCTGAGTTTTATTCATCTAGCTGGAAAAAGAGTATTCAGTTTCCAAGCCTGGGAATAAGCCTCACTGGGCTGGGAGCTCTGCCTTCTGGCCTTGAGGCTCTGCCATGAGAGTCATCTTTCTTTTCTCAAGAAGTGTTTGCAGCTGAGTTGTCTGTTTCTGGAATCTTTCATTTCATCCTCTTTCTATCTACTTCAGTCCAAGCTGGCTGTGTTTCTGCTGGTATGAAATTTTCTGGAAACTTGTGGATCTCCTGTGTACATCGTGGGGATTTACTCCATCACACAATAGAGGTCTGCATAGGTCATCCCCAGATAATTTATTTTATTTTTGGCTTCTGCTGGGGTAGCTGAGGGGCTCCATGAGTCACACATCTAATCTCTTCAAAGAGTTTCCCTATATGACTGAATACTGTGATGTTTGGTTCCTTTCAATGCACTAGCAAAAAGTTGTCTAGCTCACTGAGAAAAGCATATCCTCGCCTTTCTCACCAGAGTATGTTTTCCTAACAGTGAATCTAATTTATCATATTTTGCAGTGTGGATAGACTGAGAATTTCCCAAATCATCAAGTCTTGCTTCCTTTTCAGCTAACCATCTTCACTAAGTTTATCTCTGTCATCACATATTTTAGTTATGAGAAGCCAGAAGAAAACAGGTTACGTCTTCAACACTGCTTGGAAATCTCAGTTAAATCTCCAGGTTCATCCCTTACAAAGTCTGCTTTCCACAAAACAGCAGGACACAATCCAGCTAAGCTTTCTGTGATTATTTAACAGGATCCCTTTTCCCTCCAGTTTTCAGTAACATAGTCCTCATTTTCATGCAGCTCTCACCAGCAGCACTTACCATATTCATAGTTCTACTAAAGGTCTGTTTGTGATGATTTATGTATTCTCTAAGACAATATGTGTTATCCCTACCATGCTCCTTACTTCTTTCTGAGTCCTCACTAGCAGAATCATTAACATCCATGTTTCTACTAATGATTCAAAGCAAAATAGGCTTTCTCTATTATGCTTCTCAAAATTCTTCCATCCTCTGCCATTGCCCAACACCAAATACACTTCCACATTTTTAGGTATTTGTAACAGCAGGACCCCAGTCTCAGTATCAAAGTCTGTCTTAGTTTCCTATTACTGCTGTAACAAATTACCACAAACTTAGTGACTTAAAACAACACCAATTATCATCGTACTATTCTGTAGCTCGGAAGTTTCATGGGCTAAAATCAAAGTGTAAGGTTGCTTTCTTTTGGATGCTCTAGGGGAGAATTTATTTCCTTGCATTTTCCAGTTTCTAGAGGTTGTCTGCATTCCTTGGCTCACGACTCCTTTCTCCACCTTTAAAGCAAATAGCTAGTATTTTCAAATCTCTCTCACCCTCAACTTCTGACTCTCTTATATGGTCCCTTGTGATTACACCAGAACTGTCAGGATAATATCCCCATCTCAATACTCTTAATCACCTCTGCAAAGCCACTTTTGTCACCTAACATAACATATTCACAGGTTCTGGGGGCCATTATTTTGCCTACCACAAGATGGGAGCTTGGATTACTTATTCGAGTCTTTTCCTCTTTTCTAATGTATTTATTTAGTACTATAAATGTTTCTCTCATCACTGGCTTTAGTTGTGCCCTACAAATTTTGATATGTTGTATTTTTGTTTTCACTCACTTTAGTGTATTTTTTAATTCCCTTTATTTGAGATTTCCTTTTTGACCCGGGAATTATTTGGAAATGTGATGATTACTTAGCAAGTGTTTGAAGATTTTCCCATCACCTTTCTGTTATCAATTTCTAGTTTGCTTGCATTGTGATCAAAGAACGTATTTCGTATGATTTCAATACTTTTAAATGTGTTGAGATTGGTTTTCTGGTCCAAGATATGGTCTATCTTGGTATATGTTTCTTGGGCACTTGTAATAAATTCTGCTATGTTGAGTAAATTGTTCTATAAATATCCATTATAACCTGTTGGTTAATGGAGTTGAGTTCTACACTTTGCTGATATTCTGCTCAATTGTTACATACATTTTTGAGAGAGGGTTTTTGAAGTTTCCAACTTACAATTGTGGATTTGTCTATTTTTCCTTTCAGTTCTCAGTTTTTGCTATATTTTACTACACCTATTTTGTAGCCCTAGTGTTTGGTGCATATATATTTAGTGTTACTTATTGGTGGATTGACTCTTTCATTACATCTGCCTCTTTCTTGGTATTTTCTTTGCTTGCAAGTCTAATTTATCTGATTTAATATAGCTGCTCTTGCTTTCTTTGATTAATGCATGCAAGTTATTATTTTTATCCTTTTATTTTCAACTCGATTATACACATATATTTAAATTTCTTGTATTTGAGTTTCTTATAGACATAAAATAGTTGGGTTATGATTTTTAATACATTCTGGCAATCTCTGATGTTTAATTGGTATATTTAGACCATTTATATTTAAAACAATTGTTTATGTTAGGGCTTAAAATTGACATTTGAAAGTTTTTTTTTGTTTTTCTCTCTGTTTTTGGCTTATCTGCTCTCTTTTTCCTGTCTTCCTATGGATTGCTTCAGAATTTTTTTACATTTCAATTTTGATTATCTATAGTTCTTTATTGTACATTTTGTATAGCTTTTTAGTACTTGCTTTAGGTATATACATAATTTATCAAAGTTTACCAATGGTAGTCATTTTACCAGTTCAAATGAAGTGTAGAATCCTTGTATTAGTCAATTATCCAGAGAAATAGAATCAATGGGATATATAGATAGAGATATGTAAGATTTATTATAGGAATTGGTTTATGTAGTTATGGAGCCCAAGAAGTTCTGTCACCTGCCAGCTGAAGAACCAGGAAATCTGCTGGCATAACTCAGTCTGAGTCTGAAGGCTGAGAGAGAGGGGGCCACTGATGTAAGTCCCAGAATCCAAAGGCCCAAGAACCAGGAGTTCAGATGTCCAAGGATAGGAAAAACTTAAAGAAGAGAGAGAAATTGCCCTTCTTTTACCTTTTTCTTCTATTTGAGTCCTTGACAGATTGGATGATGCCTGCCCGCATTTGTGAGGGTGGATCTCTACCTAGTCTACAGAATCAAATGCTAATCTCTTTGAGAAATAGCCTCATAGACACACTCAGAAGTAATGTTTTACCAGCTATCTGGGCATACCTTAGCCCATCAAATTGACACATGGAATTAACCATCACAATTCTTATTTCCCTTTATGTTCTTTTACCCTTCCTTTGTAGCATGATTGTTTTAAATATTCCCTCAACATTACATTCAGAACCAATTAAAAACAGTTAAATTTTTAGCTTCAATTATCAAATAAAATTTACAAAACTCAAAAGGAGAATTAATGTCTAATGTATTTACTCATATTTTTGTTCACTGTGTTATTTCTTCCTTCTTGATATTCCAAGATTTCTCTTTGCACTCTTTTATGTTTAAAGAACTCCATGTAGTCTTTCTCTTTTTTTCTTTCTGAGGTTTATAAAATAATCTTTTTTCTAGCCTTACTAATGTATAACTGACAAATATAGTATATTTAAATAGACATATAAATATATAGTATAATAATACACTACAGTGTATTTAAAATGTAAAACATGTGAATCATGAGAGACTATGGACTCCAAGAAACAAACTGAGGGTTCTAGAGGGGAGGAGTGGGGGGATGGGTTAGCCTGGTGATGGGTATTAAGGAGGGCACGTATTGCAATGAGCACTGGGTGTTATACGCATACAATGAATCATGGAACACTACATCAAAAACTAATGATGTACTGTATGGTGACTAACATAATAAAAAAATTAAATTAAAATAAAATGTACAACATGATGATTTAATGTACATATACATTGTGAAATGATTTCCTAGCCTTTCTTATACAGTAGATCTACTGAAAACAAATTCTCTTAATTTTCCTTCATCTGAGAATGTCTGATTACCTCTTCACTCCTAAAGGATATTTTCAGTGGATGTAGGATTCTGGGTTGATAGTTCTTTTCTATCACAACCTGAAAAACATTGTACTACTTCCTTCTGGACCTACATGATTTCTAATGAGAAATCCATTGCCATTCAAATTGTTTTTCCCCTAAAGGTAAGGTGTTTCTTTCTTCTTGATTTAAGATTTTTTCTGTCTTCAGTTTTCAGAAATTTGTCTATGATGAGTCTTGATGTGGATTTTGGGGGAGTTGATCTATTGGGGATTTCCTTAATTTCTTGAATCTGTAATCTCTGAGTACTCTTTCTTCTCTTCTTCTGGGACTCTGATGACATGAGTGTTAGGTATTTTGTTACAGTCTTACAGTTACCTAAGGCTTTGTTCATTTTTTTCGTCTTTTTTTCAGATTTGGGTAATATCTATTGTTCAATATTCAAATTCACTGATTCTTTCCTCTGTTTCTTACTTTATGTTATTGAGCCCATCCATTGAGTTTTTTTATTTTGGTTATTATATTCTTAAGTTCTAAAATTTCTATTTGGCTCTTCTTTATATCTTCTGATTATTTGGTGAGACTTTATATATTTTTGCTGAAACTTCCTATTTTTTTCATGTGTTTCAAGCATGTTTACAATTGCTTGCTGAAGCATTGTTATGATGGGTGTTTTAATATCTTTGTTAGATAATTCTTTTTTTTTTTTAAGATTTTATTTATTTATTTGACAGTGAGAGAGGGAACACAAGCAGGCGGCATGGGAGAGGGAGAAGCAGGCTTCCTGCTGAGCAGGGAGCCCAATGCTGGGCTCAATCCGAGGACCCTGGGATCATGACCTGAGCCGAAGGCAGATGCTTAATGACTGAGCCACTCAGGTGCCCCCTTTGTTAGATAATTCTAATAGTTCTGTAATCTCTGTGTTTGTATCTATTGATCTTTTTAATTTAGTTTGAGATCTTCCCGATTCTTGGTATGATGAGTGATTTTTTATAAACATGGACATTTGAGTATTATAAGACTGTGAATCTTATTTAAATACGGTGTATTTAGCTTCCATTGACACTAGTTTGACGGGAAGAGGAATATATGATCTCTTCACTACCAGGGAGAGATATATATCCTGGCTGCTCATGTGGCCTCTGTTAACACCGAAGCAGCCCAGTCTGCCACATGGGCCCTCCTTCCCCCCAAAGAAAGATGAGGTAATCTGCACAATAAGACCCCTTCCTTTCCTCCTAAGGGAAAGCAGCCTTGCCTGAAACAATCCTTTTATTTTACTACTAACTTTCTTGTCCCCAGCCTCCTTCTATAAAAACCTTCCATTTTGTACACCTTCTCAGAGCCCCCTCTACTTGTTAGATGGTATGCTGCCGATTCATGGATCATTTAATAAAGCCAATTAGATCTTTAAAATTTACTCAGTTAAATTTTTATTATTTAACAGGCTTTTTCATTTGTGCTTCTTAGCATTTCCAGGTTGTTGCCTTCTTCAGTTCCAACTCTGGGATATATAAGGCAGAGATACTCCAGCAGAATAAGGAAATGACGACATTAATGGTAATCAGGGATTCAATGCAGAAGAGAGGTGAAGGAAATCCCCACTGTAATGGGGAAGGGAGATCCCAGGGCTGCAGATGTGCAGAGGGCCTAAAGAACAGCCAGTCCAGATTTGAGCAGGCATTCAGAGGACTCCAAGAAAGAGATTTCCAAGAGGCTAAAACTAACAGAACATTTGATGGTTTAAAATTACTGGGAAGATTTACATTTATGGTGGAGAATCTTAAAAAACTAAACAAATATACCAAAGAAAGACAATTATTAACTCTACAGAAAAGAGAAACCAAACAGTGTACCAAAAAAAAAAAAAAAAAGACACATATTTAACTGTAGTTTCCTACATGGTATGGTACAATAAGATGTATATTTGATCTTTGTCCCTGGTTCCTGACACAGAGCACCCTTGGAGTTTCCTTAGTGATAGGATTGTCTTCTGTTATGCATAGCAATCCCCTTTTAACCATACCTGAGTTTATGCTAATGAGGTGACTATTAGTGGGCCCCCAGATAGCTTCAGGATAGGGGCTGGTAGCCAGAGGATCCAACCTTGTGATTAGAGGGTTGGAATTTTTAGCTCTATCTCCCAACTTCCAAGGAGAGGAATAAGCTAGAGGTTGAGTTCAATCACCGATAGCCGATGATTTAATAATTTCTACCTAGGTAATGAGATTTCCATAAAAATCCCTAAACAACAGGGTTCAGAGAGCTTCTGGGTTGATGAACACATTGAGGTGCTGGGAGGAAATGGAAGAGAGGGCATGCAAGTTCTGTGCCTTCCCTCGCCCTACTTATCTTGCCCTATGTGTCTCTTCCATTGGCTGTGTTGTGTTATATCCTAAATAATAAACCAGCAAGGCTAAGTAAAGCACTCTCCTGAGTTCAGTGATTATTCTAGCCAATTATCAAAACTGAAAAAGGGATTGTGGGAACCCCTGGATTTATAGCTGAGCTGGACAGAAGTAGAGATAACCTGGGGACCTGATACTTGTGACAAATGTCTGAACTGAGGACAGTGCTGTGGTAATGAGCCCTTAAACCTGTGGAGTTCACCCTAACTCCAAGAGTTGGTGTCAGACTTGGCTGGTGTCAGGGAGGAGAAAACACCACAGACACAGCTTAGCTTTGAAGAGTGTCTACATAATTGAAATAATGTAAATTAAATGTTCATTTTACCAAAATTACAATATAATTATAAATTGAAAGGGAAAGTGTGTGGGGGTGTGGGTGTGTATTGGGGTGGAAGGGCAGTAAAAGAGCACTAAATCCTCATCTCCCATAGTGGAAAGTGAATAGATAATGACTGAAACTGAAACAAATCAAGACACAGCCATATATTAATGCTATTTAGAAATATGAAGGTAAATGCAAAAGGAACAGCCTGTGGGATATAGGGATGGTGTTAGATAGTGGAGGGGTAGCAGAACCTACTTTATTTTATGACAAGTCTTCTATGTACATGTGTAACTTTGAGTAACACAAAAATAAATTTATTTTTGAAAACTTAACTACAGAATATCACTCTGGAGATAGCCAGGAGGTAGAAGAGATTGCAGTCTTGGCTGACAATAGGCAGAGGGCTAGTCAAAAGCCTACAATCAGAAGTTCAGGAAAAGAGATAATCAGTACTGAATGAATGCAGGTTTAGTGGGAACAGAGGAAAGAGGTCCAATACAATGTGGTCACAAATCAGGGAAGAAATAAAAGTAAGAGAAGAACATGCAATAACTGTAACATTTTTGTCTTTTATAACTATATATGGCAGCGCCATTCTTAAAGGAAATGTAGAAGAAAGAGCAATTAAACAGGAAGATACTGAGATCAGTCTTGGACATAACGGACATGAGAAGCTGAGTTCTAAAGCCCAGAAGAGAGATTACAGCCACTGATCTATATTTGCCAAGGAGCAGAGTATCAGTGGTAAGTCACTGAAGCCAGGGTTGACAAAAAAGATTGGTCAGGGTAAGAAAGTCAACAATTCAACCCTGAAGAATGCCAGCATTCAAGAAGAAGGGAGAAGAGGCACTGCAAAGGAGAGTGAACAGAAACAAAGAGAGATGTAGACAAAGAGAGATGCACCAAAATACAGTGGTGTCTCCCAGGCCAGGAGAGAGAAGAGTGTCAACATGATAGGAATCAACAATGTCAGTGTGAGTTGTGAGGAAGTGAGTAGAACAAACATTAAAAGGTCCACTATATTTGGCAGGAGTGTTTTAAAAATAACAGGAAGTTAAGAGTAGAACATTCTGTTAAAGAAGTGAAGGAAAGGCAGGAGATAGGGCAGAACCTACATGGGAAAAGAGTCAAAGGAGGGATGTTTGTATGTTCATATAATATGTATTTTTTTCTGATTATAAAAGTAAAATATGCTTTATAAAGAAATTTTGTAAATAAGTGAAGAAATCATATTTTGGTATATTTATATATTTAGTGGAGACTAAACATAGTGCCAGAAAGGTCACTAATGTGGTATTAGCCACATACATCCCAAAAGATAATGGTCCAAGCCAGAAGACCCTCCTGCTTCAAAACCAAAGAAAGGATATCGCAGATGATAAGCTTTTATACCATTGCTTCTTTCTTTGTTTCACCACACCCAATACATAGAACTCTTCCTTTTTTAAAAAGCCTATGTTCAATTTGAGATTGACTCAGGCAGATGACAAGAGTAGACATTTGTTCATCTGTCCTCCCATTTTTCTCAAAACACATCCTCATTATTTTTGGAGAATTCAGCCCTCCCTACTCTTAATCATGTTTTTTGGCTAGGATTGACCCCAACCCAGCTCCAGAAGTGGAAGCTAAGCCAATCAGCACATTATTTTTTTTTAAGATTTGATTTATTTATTTTAGAGATAGAGAGCAAGTAGGATGAAGACCAGAGGGAGAGGGACAAGCAGACTCCACACTGAGCGCAGAACCCGATGCAGGGCTTGATCTCACGACCCTGAGATCATGACCTGAGCTGAAACCAAGAGTTGGATGTTTAACCGACTGAGACACCCAGGCATGGCAGCCTATTATTTTTTTAAGCCAAGGAATTAATTCAGAATTTTTAAAGTAGCTACCAAAACAGGCTCTCCTTTGTCCTCTGGCTGTGTTGTACAAAGATAGGAGATTTACACCATTGTGGATATGCTGGGTGAGGAATGGCTGTGAGGTCTGAGAATAAAGCTAACTGATATAGAAGACAGAACAGAAAAATAGAAAGAAACAAAGTCTATAGAGATATAATGTGAGCTACTGTATTGGCAGCCAGAGGCAGATTCAGGGAAAAAAACAAAAAAGAGAGATAGACCAAAAAAAAAAAAAAAAGAAAGAAAAAGAACTGGGGAGGAATGGGAGTAATAGAAGCCAAAGGACTTTCAAGAAAATAATGGCCAATAGTATGAAGACTGAAAATAGAACCCTGGATTTGGCAATCAGCAGAATATTAGTTATCAAGAGTAATTTCAGCAGAATAGTAGAGTAGAAATCAGATCAGTAAGGCTCAGTAGACAGAAAAAACTACTGGAAACTAGGGTTCAAGATGTTTCGTGAAAGAATGGCGATGTTGTATATTGAAAGGCAGGTCATTCTGAAGTAGAGATTCTTTTTAGGGAGGGGCAGAAATTGAGAAGCTGGTAGGCTGAAAGGAAAAATCCAGTGGAGATTAACAGATCAAAGATACAGGAGGCAGTGGGGTTTGATGAATGCCCAAGACCTCAGCAGAAAAGGGAGGGATGGAGTATAGTCCAAGGTGGGAGTTTAGCCTTGGAGAAAACAACACCTTTTTCCTGAGAGAGGAGAGAAGGACTCTGTAGATAAGTTTGGAGGTAGAAAAAAAGTTGAGGGAGCCCTGTCATTTTCCTCCAAATCTCTCCTATTACTGACTCATAGTGGATGCTAAAAACACCATATTGAATTCCTGAATTAAGAGTTTCTAAAATATCTCTTTAAAATAATGGTATGTTAAGTTTATTAATATTCTTTTGAAAGCTGGCATTGATCCCAGAAATCTTGTATTGGAATAGAACAAATGTACTTATCTATTTTTGGTAAATCATTATATAATTATTTTGATGTCTTCTCTTATACTATGTAAACACTAATATTTTATTGTAATTTACATGGCATGTAGCCTATCAAAATATGTAAACTGAATTATTACAAATGTATCTCCTTCAATGGTACCTAGCAGTTACCCTAAGTTTCCCAGTAATTTACAAAAAGGATTTTTAAAATTCATACATTCTGTGTCTCAGTGGTTTGCCAAAATAACTTACCAAGTATGCCACTTTGTAGAAAAAGAAAAAAAAGATCATATATATTGCTCAAATTACACCTGAAACAACATCAAATTCAAGGCTTTCACAATAATTACATTTCTTTCATCAAAGTATCTTAATAAGACTAGAAATAACTTTTTTTTTTAGAAATAATTTTTTATATCTATAGCTGGGCAAAAACATAATGGTGAAACTGAAAACTTCATAGCAACTGTTTTTGACCTTCTCAAGCAAAATTCGTAAGCTATGTCTATAAAGGGGCAGGCAGTAAATATTTTAGTCTTGAGAGGTAGTGGGCAGGTCAGAGTTTCTGTGGCAACCTCTTAACTCTGCTATTATAAATATCCATAAACAATACTATATAAGTGGGTATGGCTGTGTTTCAATAAATATTTATACAATAGTCAGTGGGCCAGACCAATCCCTCTTAAAAAAGAACATTTTCCACAATCACTTTGTTTTTTTTTTTAACTCTGACGCAACCTTAGATGTAAATGAAATTAGCTTAGATGTACAAACTGAAGAGCTGACCTTTGACTTTATTTCATAATTTACTCTGCAGTCGCTGATTTTTTTGGCACAAGCTCTATGGTAACCGAACCATCTTATAATCATTTATAGAAGAAACTTTTAGATGAAGTTTCTTTATTTTAATGCTGGGAATTGTAGCTCTGACAACAAACTTGTGTTTCCTTAGTTTGCTATAGACAGAATGTCAGATTTCCTACTTTAAATATAGCTTATTACACTGGATTTTTTTTTTTT
Organism: Halichoerus grypus; assembly: GCF_964656455.1. NCBI lineage: Eukaryota > Metazoa > Chordata > Mammalia > Carnivora > Phocidae > Halichoerus > Halichoerus grypus. The sequence goes on along the minus strand of NC_135718.1, from coordinate 102,648,512 downwards.
TAATTTTTTTATTGTTATGTTACTCCCCATACATTACATCATTAGTTTTAGATATAGTGTTCCATGATTCATTGTTTGTGCATAACACCCAGTGCTCCATGCAGAACGTGCCCTCCTCAATACCCATCACCAGGCTAACCCATCCTCCCAACCCCCTCCCCTCTAGAACCCTTATAGCTTATTACACTGGATTTTTAAAGGTTTAAGTGGGTTTGCATTTTTTAAAGTGTATTTTTCAATATTTGGTTATACTTATTTTGGTACTACAATAAAATTGCATAATTAGTAATTTCAAAATTAAAATTACCAAGTCCCCACAGAAATCTATCAATTGTGGCAATCCATCAAACTGATGCAATTGCTAGGACTCTTTTTCTTTTTAAGTTTCATTCTTGGGTATGTTAAAAAGAAAATCACAGGGCCAAAATGGAGCCACTTAGGCCAAGACACCAAACAGGGGCTTAATACCTAACCTAACCGCAGTTTCAACTTACTAACAGTTGGCAACCTCCAAAGAGGTCATCTGTCTCCGCAGTCCTCTTCGCCCAGAAAGAAAGATGAAGTAATCTGCAGTAATATGTGTGATAAGACTCTCTGCCCTTTTCCCCTAAAGCAAAGTGACATTGTCTGAAACAATCCTTTCTTTTACTAATTCACTTCTTGCCTCACCCTCCTTCCTCAGTAAAAACCTTCCATTTTGTACACCTCCTCAGAGTTCCCTTCTATTTGCTAGATGGGATGCTGCCCCAGGGATGAGTCACTTAATAAAGCCAATTAGATCTTCAAATTTACACGGTTGAATCTTTGTTCTTTAACAGGTACACTGACTTGGAAAAGCACTACATTGTACATAGCAATAGACATGAAGTCAGGAGTGGGGCACATGATGTTTTTTGAAAGCTGTAAGTATTCAAGTGGTCTCCTTAAGAGGAGTACAAAGTTACTTTGGGGAAGAAAACATTTTCTTTTGAAGAAATATATTTTTTAAAGCTTTTATTTATTTATTTGTCAGAGAGAGAGGGAGAGAATGCACAAGGAGGGGGAGCGGCAGGCCGAAGGAGAAGCAGGCTCCCTGCTGAGCAAGGAGCCCAATGTGGGACTCGATCCCAGGACCCTGGGATCATGACCTGAGCCGAAGGCAGTTGCTTAACCAACTGAGCCACACAGGCATCCCTGAAGAAATATTTTAATAAGCCATCACTTCTGTAACTATAGACCCCATATTTAGTCTAAAAGAGAAAGACCATTCAAAGGGTGACTAAATTTCTCTGTTTAATAGAGAAATGGAATTTCAGCATTCTCTCCCAGTGAGTCTCTGGGAAAAGGGGACTAAAATGAGGCCTGAGGAAAAAGTGGGTGGACAGACCAGAGAGAAACTGTCCTCACGTCACCTGAGCTTAAGCCTGAAAATGACGAAGTGAGAAATTTGCTGTGCTGTGGGTTTTGAAGGAATGTTAAGAAAAGAAAATATGTGGGATACCTGGGTGGCTCAGTCAGTTAAGCGTCTGCGTTCAACTGAGGTCATGATCCCAGGGTCTTGAGTCCTGGGACTGAGTCCCGCATCAGGCTCCTTGCTTAGCAGGAAGCCTGCTTCTCCCTCTGCCTGCTGCTCGCTGCTCCCCCTGCTTGTGCTCTCTCTGTTTCTCTGACAAAATCTTTTGAAAAAGAAAAGGAAAAAAAAGAAAAGACAAGACATAATACTGAATTGTATCTTGCTTCTACATTGTGTTGTAATCTCACTGTGATGTTCCAGAACATACAATATAGGTCAATTAAACACACTGACCCTTGGGCAGTAAAAGGGATGCATCCAAGTCCATGTGGAGAACAAAGGCAAAAGAAATGTAGATAAAATTAAATTTCCTTATAACTTGCAGCCCATTGGCAAATACTTGAGCCTGGCTGAGTAGACCGTTCCTGCAGGACCTCCAATCTTAATGTTAATGCCCTGCTAGAGGCAAAAATAATCCATAGCTTGACAATAGCCAGGCCTCCAGGATCCTGCAAGTTTTCTTTAACATATGAAAATCCTTTTGGAAACGTCCTTTGTCTTTACCTCCCCCAGCTCCAAAGTATATAATCAATTGCTCCTCACCATCTCAGGGCAACTCTTTCTGCCTAAGGGTCCTGTCCCTGTACTATAATACAAACACCTTTTTGCACAGAAAACCTCTCAAGCTTTCTTTTTTGACCATTTGCTCACTAACCCCACTTCAAATCACATCCTTTTGCACCTGAACGTGTGGCCTGAGTCTTCTCATCTGGGCTCCGAGCCTCGGTGCAAACTTGATGAGTACTTTCTCTCCTCTTTTCCTTCACTCTCATTTCAGGGGCTTTTCTAGGAGTACAGTCTTATCGGAACACTTTTCCGTTGTTGCTCAGGCTGCAATCCTCTAGCCCATGGCTACTCTATGGGGAGGGGAAAGCCTACCTCTCGGCCAGAAGTTAGTACCCTGGCCAGAATGGTAATAAGACCTAGAAACTGGATGCCCTCCCTCTATTCCCGTCCTTGTACAAAGTTGTCTGTCTTGGGCCCCGGGCAGCCACCTAAGTTGTTAGCACGTCTGTGGATCCTAAGATTCCTGCCTGCGGTTTCCTCCTCATTGGTCTAAAGTGATCCCCTTCACACCTCTGGTCTAGCTGCTTCTGGCCACAGGACCACCACTGGGAGTTGGCCAAAACCAGTACCTGATTGATTAAAACCCAACTGGGGACCATTTCGGCTGTAAGAACTACATGTGTGAGAATGTTGCTTAGATCATGATGGATTTCTATCTTTACTATTTTCCATCAATTCCCCCTACTGACTACTTAAATTACAAAGTTGGGTAATTTCCCCCTTGTAAAACTTTTCTAGTGTTCTCCATGGGTTAAAAACGGTGGGTTCTTCATGGCATGTGGAGGCACCCATTAGTCTAGAATGTGATGGGGAAGCGGGGCGTGGGGGTGGGGAACCCCGCCTCCCTCCTACAGGGTCTTTAGGGCAGGGTGGTGATCATGGCGATTTCATTCTAAGTGACCTGAGGACCTGAGCGACCTCAGGTCACTTAGACACAAGGAACCTCTGACATATACTGATACTGCCAGGGACACCACCTGGGAGTCTGGAAGGATTTTCTTGGTAATGAAACTTCTCTCTTCTTTAGTGCCCAAGGACTCTCCCTTGTGATGCCTTTTAACCCGCTAAAAATAATTTGGATTGCAAAATTTAAGGAAAAAACCCCTGATCTTTTGTAACACTGGATGGCCTCAGTAGTCCTGAGGAGACAGGGAAAATGGCCCATTAATGGGACATTAAACTTCAGAATGATCTATGAGATCTCTTCTGCAGGAAACAGGGCACATGGACGGATGTACCCCATGTCCAGCCCTGCATGGCCCTAAATCAGCACCCTGACCTAAGGGCCTCTGGCAGAATGTGTTTGGCTAGTAAACCCCCTCCTGATAAACTGGACAATAATCTTTATCTGCCTCCAGCCCTCCGGAGGGCGGGGGGGGGGGGGGGGGGGGGGGGGGGGGGAGGCTATCTCTTCTGCCTTCCCCTCCCCCTCCTCCTCTTTGTGCTGTGAATTGTGTAAGACTGATGAATCACAGACCTGTACCTCTGAAACAAATAATACATTATATGTTAAAAAAAAAAAAAAAAGAGAAGATAGTAGGAAGGGTAAAACCAAGACGGGGATATCGGAGGGAGGGACGAACCATGAGACACTATGGACTGTGAGAAACAAACTGAGGGTTCTAGAGGGGAGGGGGGATGGGTTAGCCTGGTGATGGGTATTAAAGAGGGCACTTACTGAATGGAGCACTGGGTGTTATACACAAACAAGGAATCATGGAACACTACATCAAAAACTAATGATGTAATGTATGGTGATTAACATAACATAATAAAATAAAATTTAAAAAAAAGAAAATTAACTAAAAAAAAAGAATGATGGGGATAAGGGAAGCAACTCTGAATAGAGAGTTGTTGCAGGTTTATGAAGGGAAATCTTTAGAAAGGAATTTTATATGTGGTCGGTGATGTAGTTCTGAATTTTGCTTGAGGTCCAGAGCTGAGGGCCAAGAAAGAATTCTCGAGATGTTTTTGGTGCAAAAAGGTGCTTTTATTAAAGCTCGGGATGGGACCGGTGGGCAGGAAGAGCTGCACTGGGGTTGTGAGGAGCAATTGATTATATACCGTGGGGTTGGGGCAGGTAAGGAAAAAGGGAGGTATCCAAAGGGACTTTCATATTCAGGATACTGGAGGACTTGCTATTATCAAGCTAAGTATGTTTTTTCCTCTAGCAAAACATTTATGTTAAGATAGTTGGAAGTTTCCTGGAGTGACATCACACGGATTCTACCCAGGAGTGTGTGTGTTGGGGGGGTGGGGAGGAGTTGTGGGGTGTCAGCTTGTGCTTTGTCCTCAGCTACACTTCTGCTCACTCCTCAATCAGGACTGAGGTTGAAATAAATGGATTTTAAAAGGACACTGATAGAAGATGGAAATTCTGCTTTTCTCTCTGTTCAAAAGACAAAGTTTTCTTGGATGGTTGATCTGCTCTTGATAAGAAAATGCAAACAAAGGTGTTTTCTTTTTCCTCTTTTGTCTGCCCAGAAAACCAAAACTTTTGTTTTTATCAGATCTTTGCTTACTTAGTTAAAACTTCTCAATATTGAAGGAGCTAAGTTTTGCTAACAACTATATAACTCTACTTATTTGCCTTTGGACTCTCTTACTGCCACCTTGGTTAGATAAATAATTAAGTCTTAAGTTTTTTAATGATCTGTAATCCTATTTAGGCATGTGCCTTATAACTTTCTGAGTTTTGTTTTTGTTTTTTTTTTTTAACAAACTCCCCCGGGGTTTAAATTGTAAATGAAGTCTCTTTGACTAATTAGGTCTTTTTATTTGGTATGTTAAGTGACTCTGGAGGCATTTTGCTAAACAATAAGTCTTAGGTTATGTTTGGGTAAATGCTATAACTATTCTAGAGATTATATGCAATTCCTAAGGTTTGGGTTTTTTTGGGTTGTTGTTTTTTTTTCTTTTTTCTTTTTCAATTCCTAAGGTTTAATAAGTTTCGGTATAAAGCCATCACTTGATAGTCTGATTATCGAAGTGCTGTGTGTCACAGAAATAACCAGATTGCCAGCTATATTGTAACCTCTCATCAGATATTTAACCATGTCCTTTTTTGAGTCTTTTGTCATTTACAGTTACTGCTCTTAAACTCTTGCGACACGTTTCATATTCAAGGAGATTCATAAAAAGGGCTTTTTTTTTTTAAGATTTTCTTTATTGGGGCACCTAGGTGGTGAAGTTGGTTGAGTAAAATACAAGTCAAAGTGGGACTTGAACTCAAAATCCTGAAATCAAGACCTGAGCTGAGTTCAAGAGTAAGATGCTCAGCAGACTGAGCCACCCAGGTGCCCCTGTTTCATGTAACTTTTGGATCAGTGTGCAAGTGTGTGTGTGTGTGTGTGTGTGTGTGTGTATGTGTGTGTGTTTACCACATTATAATGTGCCATGCATGTCTTAACTGTAGCTTATGGTCCATAAAGTTTGAAAAGTGCTGCCTTAGGTGATCTCACCCACTGTCACAGTTTTAAATACCACCCTGTGCTAATGATGCACAAATACAAATTTATATTTTCAATGGAAATTAATTGCTAAACTCCAGACTCACTCTGTAGTCACTTACTTGATATCTCAATTTGGATGTCTATCAAGTGTTGCAAACCAGTGTGATCAAACCTAAAACCCCACATGTGTGCCTAGCCTGCCTCTCTCACAGTCTTCCCCATCCCAGAATAGAGCAATTGTATCTTTCTGGTTCCTCAGGCCAAAAATCTTAGTCATCCTTAATTTCTCCCACATATCATGCATTCAGTGTATCATCAAATTCTGTCCTCTCAAACTTTTACATGGATCAGGAATCTTGCTATTTCTCACGTCCACCCTGGCCCAGCTGCACACTGATATCTTGCCCACATTATTATAACAGCCCCCTTCTTCCCTTGTTTTTCTCTAGTCTATTTTCAAAAAATCAACCAAAGTGATCTGTAAATCAGAGTGTATCCCTTCTCTAACTTAGAACCCCTTATGGTTTCTCAATCTCATAAAGTCCCAAAGTCCTTACAAGGACATATCCCACCATTCCTTTCAGACTTTACAAATACTACTCTCCTTATCTTCGACCCTCAGTTACTGTCTCGTTGCAGTTATCTCCAGGCCTTGACACATGCTATTTAATTTACCTCAAAGGTTCTTACACCAGATACCTATGTGGATGATTCTATTACTGTATTCAGGCCTCTATTTAAATATCACCTCTTAGGCAGGCTGTCTCTCTACTCACTATCCTTGTTTTCTTACTTTATTTTTCTCCATAACACATAAAACTGTGCATATCAGAAGACTTCGACTGTTCAGACTTATATTTACTCATATAAGGAAAGAACAATAGATGTCACTGAACTACAATTTCTAGGACATCACAGATGCTCTACACATAGTATGACTTAGAAAAGAGAAAGTGAATATGAGGACAACAGTGAGAGAAATAAAAATCTCAAAAATCTGATGAAAATGGCTAAAACTTAAAATGAGAAAAAGGATTAAAGTTGGAAAATAAAGTCTGAACCTGCAAACAAAAATAAATGTAACAAGATAAGGATTAAAGGTGACAGTAGTTAATAAGTAAATTTAAGTTGATTTAAAAAAATTAAAATATATGTCTTTTAAGTAAATTAGAGGCTACAATGGAATGAAATAGACTTAAAATGTAAAAAGGAGGAGATATAATAGATGAAGATTAAAAATACTCCATTTTCCATCGATGAAGTAAGATATTTAAAAGGTGGGGGGAAAATTGACTTACAAATTAACCAAAATGCAAGACTAACAAAGGAATTGCATTAAAAAAAAAAAGTTAGAGAATAAAATTGAGAAGTAAATCTAAAAGGAGGAAGAAGGTGCCAGCTGGAGCTGTTATATGTGAGGGTCCAAGGAAAGTCCTTTGAGCTTGTCTTCTGCTCAATCAATGAGGGTGGGGGGCTGCATTCTCCTTTTGATGTATCTCCTTTCTCTGATAATTCATAACCACCTTCAGATGAATAAACCAGTTCCATTAAAGTTTCAATTCCCTATGCAATGAGAACTAAAGCTCAATAACTGGACACTCAAGACCCTCTAGCATCTGTCTTGAATCTGTGTTGTCTCTTATCTTCCACATCTTCCCAATACAAACACTTTTCTCTGTCTAAGTCCTTCATTTCCCAGCACATTCCCACAACTAAGCCCTGCTCACATCCCCTCCCTGCCTGGAATAGTTTTCTCACTTATATATCAGGAATTTCCTGATGAACTTGTCCCTCAGCTGCCCTCAGTATCCATGTGTCCTACAGCAATCTACAAGGCTACAGAAATTGAGACACCTTGACCCTGAGTCACGGACAACTTTTGCGTCAGGGCATGTTTTTACTACCCATATTGCTCTCCATTCTTGAGCCCTCCAATGCCCTGTGATTCCAATGTATTCTGAGCTCCTATAATTTCTACAACCCCTGGGAACTCAATAGAGATGCAGATGGGACCTACTGAATTAGACAGCCGATCACATCATGCTAGAATGTAGGTTCTGGAGTCAGACTACCGAGGTCTCCATGCCAGCTCTACTTCTTTATGACCTTGTACATGCTCCTTAACCTCTCTCTGCCTTCCTTTCCTCCTTTGTTAAAGGCAGAGGGCATTCTAGTTGCTGGGCCCTCTGCATCCCAACTCTTCCTTTCACTCCTTCACAGAACCAGCAGTTAGAGTTCTCAAATATATTTCTGTGTTTGCTTCACTGGCTTTCTTGCACTTTTAAAAAAACAAACTCTGAGAAACAAACTGAGGGTTCTAGAGGGGAGGGGGGTGGGGGGATCGGTTAGCCTGGTGATGGGTATTAAAGAGGGCACGTATTGAATGGAGCACTGGGTGTTATATGCAAACAATGAATCGTGGAACACTACATCAAATTAAATAAATAAATAAATAAATAAATAAATAAATAAATAAATAAAGGAGGAAAGAAAAAAACGAATTAAACTCTCAGACATGGCATTCAAGGCCCTCCATGACCATCCAGCACATTTCCTACCATTTCCTCCCGTGCTGCTTATACCTAAGTAGAACTAAGGCCCATGCAGCTCTCTAATTGCTGAGAGGAGTCGTATAATTTCATACTGTCATTTTTCAGCTATGTGGCTTCTTCTGGAACTCTCCTCCAACTCCCTTGGCCCACCTCAGTGAAGTGCTCCCTAACACCCCACTTCTTCCCCGCCCCCCCTCTGTAAATAGTCAGGTCTTTCTCTGAATTATCATTCAGTCTGACACATAAACCACTTTTGAAGCTGCAGCTCCCTGAGGTAAGGGGTCCTTGCTGGGGACACTAACATGAAACAAAGTATCTGACACATTGGAAGCACGTGCTCACTGTGCTTTTCCTTAGGGAGCGGGAGAAAAATGGAACATGAGATGCCAGCTTACTCCTCTGAATCTCCCACTAGACTATAAACCCTCTGATGGCAGTGACATTGTCTAGTGCATTTTGTTTTGTTTTAAAGATTTTATTTATTTACTTGAGAGATTGTGCATGCCAGAGAGCACGAGTGTGGGGGGAGGAGCAGAGGGAGAGGGACAAGCAGACTCCCCACTGAGAGGGAGCCCAATGTGGGACTCGATCCCAAGACTCTGGGATCATGACCTCAGCCAAAGGCAAATGCTTAACCGACTGAGCCACTCTGGCGTCCCTCTAGCACATTTTATTACTGTATTTCCAATGCTACCTCAGTGCGCATGGTGTGCTCGGTGCTCAAATACTTACTGGATAAATGAACGAAAAGGAAGGTTAACAAATCCTAGCAAAAATGGAATAGCTTCCTCATGAAAAGGTAAGACATAGAAATGGAAGAGGAATAGTATTTATTGTGACGTCAAGCACTGTCCACAAATCATGTCACTGAACCTCACAGTATGTGGAAGTTGGAATTCATCATCCCTCTTTAAGAGAGGATAAAACTGAGATTCAAAACAGTTGAAGTAATTCACCGAAGGTCAAACAACCAGGGTCAGAATTCACATTTGAACAGAGATCAGTCTGATATCAAAACATCCAATAAATGACTTGGAAACTTTCTCCCTAAAAAGCTTGTTACTTAAATAATAGAAGTCACTTGTTACTTAAATAATAACTGGATGCCAGGGGGAAAATGTGACAGTGATGACAAAAGGAAGGGGAGGTCTTGGTATTTGGGGGAGGGGTGAGGCAGCAAAGAAATGGAATGGGGAAAGTGACATTGTGCTGATGAGAGACACTGAAAAAAAATGGAGTGTGAATAATCAAAATGGATAATAAAAAATGAGGGGATGGTGCCCTAGGAGGCAAGGACCAAAGAAAGAACAAAAGAATGAGAGAGAAAAATGAAAGAAAGAAAGAAAAGAGCGCCAGGAGCCTATCAACAAGGGCAGGAAATGCTGAACATTTTTGGAAACAATTTGAACATTATCAAAAGCAAACCCACAGAGCCTTTCTGCACCTTCAGCACCTCCGCTGCTAAGCGAGTTACAGTAAAATCCAGAAGTAGGGCAGAAGAGGAGCTTTGCGTAGGAGTTCAAACCACGTCAGCTTCAGGCAGGGGGGATTGCCCCAGGGGACAGCCAGGGACCTGTCCAAGGTTTGAGAATGTCACCAGAAGTAGGCAGGGACACAGTGCTCACAGGGCAGACAGAGGGAGCACACCGCCTGCACTGAGGGGTCTGCAGGGGGGGCTCCCTGGAATGACTCGGGAGAGGAAAATAGAAAGCAATGATGAAGTACAGAGAGCAGCTTTATGATTTTATGACTTCAAATGGGACTTAAGCAGAGCTTTGAAGGGTGGGAAGGGTGTAGATGAGAGGAGAGGAAAGGAGAGGGTATGTTAGGAGGGGAAACATCCTGAGCAAAGACTCCAAGGCAGGAATGAGTGTGTAAGTGTGAGCATGCATGCATTCATGCAAGGGGTGGGGGGACCAATAAGGGGCACTCATGTTTGTGCTGGGAAGTAAAAGGAGACAGGATTTTATATATATATATTATATATATTGTATAAATCTCTGTGAGATATATATCAATCATAATCTCTAGCTGAGTTTGGACTGAAGTTCTGCATGGAGTGTATCTTTCGGATCACAGCATCATTTAAGACTAGATGGAACATAGAGAACCGCCTCACAGACCTCATAAAATAGCATCAGTGAATTCATGTGACTTGATCAAGGAAGTAGGACAATGAGAACTATAGCATATTTTCTATTGCTAAATGATAAATAAGTTAAAGGATAATGCTGTTTATTATCAGGGCATTTCTGAGAAATACAAAATTATCCTCCCTCCCTTCTTCCCTTCCTTCCTGCCTATCTGCCTGCCTTCCTGCCTACTTTTCTTCCTCCTTCCCATTACTATTTACTAAATACCAACTGTGTCCCTAGCACATAGTAAATGAACATGACAGATGATCCTTCCTTCCTGGAGCTCCCGTTCTATAGTGGGGGGGAGGGGAGAATTGGGGAGGGAGAAGCTGCCTTGGTCTGGTTCAATAAACTGCACTTGACTCTCTTCCTAATGTAGAAGAAAGTAAATGGTTCATACTCAGTTTTTATTTCTATTTCCCGAGTATATTCCTAACATGCCATAAAAATTAACAAGAATTAAAATGATATAAGTAGTTTATAGATTAGTAAACACAGGGCCAAAACATATGGGAAAGGTGCAGCCTTTTTAAAACAAGTATGAGGCACTATTGCTTATTTACTGAATTAAAATTTTTAATGCATTATAGGACACAAAGTAATGAACTGGTTCAGTCAGTGTATAAAAAGAGCCAGAGGGTTTGTCATAGATTATAATTTAATCATCTCATTTTAACAAATACATTTCGAGAAAAAAATAAAAAGGGATAAAACCAGAATCATCACTATTTATGCCAACTTCAAAATTTGACAAAGCTGAAAGGACCAGCAATTTCCATGGCTTCCCCAGCATTCCCCAGACTTCTTGCCAATATCCTGTCTTCACTTGCACTCTCCCTAATTCACCTTCCAGACATAAGTCAAAATTTCCCATTAAAATGTCCAAGAAAATTCAGTCTACTCAGTTTTAAAATTATTTTTTAAAATCAATAAATCAGAGGAGACCGTCTTCATGATAGAAATAATTCTCCCATTAAAAATTAATCTCAGGGGACGCCTGGGTGGCTCAGTTGGTTAAGCGTCTGCCTTGGGCTCAGGTCATGATCCCAGAGCCCCAGTTTGGGCTCCCTGCTCAGCAGGGAGTCTGCTTCTCCCTCTCCCTCTGCCCTCCTCCCACCCCACCCAGTTGTGCTCTCTCTCTCTCTCTCAAATAGCTGAATAAAATCTTTAAAAAAAAAATGAATCCATTACAAGTTGGTTTATTTAAATGAAAAATTTCCTCTAGCATTCACCAGTCTGATTTTTATATTAATTATTTGACTGAGTAGCTTGAAACAGAAAAGTGTTTACAGAACTACCTGTTGAAAGGTCATCAGATATGAAAATCTAATTCCTCTTAAGTAATTGAAAAGTAAAGAGATAACAAAGTCTTAGTATCATATATGATACAAGGCTCCCTGTCCCATGATCGGGGGGAGTAGCTCCTGGTGAGAGTCCCCAATCTGCACTTGGGGAAGTGAGATGACCTGGGACCTGTGTTTTCCTAAGATTGCTCTGTGGGAGAAGTTCTGGGAAATGTTAATAGGTGTTCCTTGGGGAAAGGCTTTGGAAGTTAAAGTAGTTGGAAGAAAACTGAAAAATACAAAGTGAAAAACTTTATTTCCCACAGCATTTTATGTTCTGCATATTTCTGGGAGCGAAAGTCTCCACTGAAGCTATTCACAAACTTATTTGATAAAGGAATCCTGTTTTCTCAAGGCATTTGAAATGTTAATGCCATACAGAAGGCACTCAGGAATACTGAGATTCATTTTATTTTAAAGATTTTATTTAAGCAAGAGAGAGAGAGAGAGAGCATGCACACACAAGCAAGGTGGAGAGAAGCAGACTCCCCACTGAGCAGGGAGCCCAATGCAGGACTCAATCCCAGGACCCTGGGATCATGACCTGAGCTGAAGGCAGACACTTAGCAGACGGAACCACCCAGGCGCCCCCTGAGATTCATTTTTAATTAACTTTGTAGGAAAAACAGCCAATAAAACTTTAACCAAAAGATAATTATTTAGTTCTGTCCTCTGATCCTCACTTACTATTTTACATAATTGTAGTTGCATGCATATTATTTTATACTAGGTTTCTTATTTGACATTATTCTTCATTATTTCTAAGTATTATCACCGTTAATATTATCATTTCATATAGATAATTCTATATTTATAATTTTGAAATACCATAGAGAATACAGCCATTCTCAATGCAACATATGTGCAATATTACTGTTTAGCATCTCAGGTTCCCAACACTTCTCCTGTCCCAAAACACCTCAGGGATAAAATGTGTTCCCATCAGCAATAATGGCTCATTTTGGTGATTGTTTCAGAATCTTTTGGGCAGATGGGGGGCAGGGGAAGATTGTAATTGGTAGGAGACCCCCACACGATTTTCATTGGCCTTCCCCTCTACTGTCCTAGTTAGGAATTGCTGTCTTAGACCCTGTAAATTAGACATGGTTCCAGTCTTCAAGAAGCTTACAAAAAATCATCAGTTACACACACATAAAATAAACTATAAGGCTGGGTGTACGATAAGATCATGTCATACCAAAAAACCCCACAATACCAGGATACCGCACAGAGATGGAAAATTATTTCAGCTTGGGAATTATAGAGTCCATTTGAAGGAAGGCATAGTCTTTGCTTCATCTTTCTCCTTCACCCCACAAATCCAACTCATGAGCAAGTCCTACAGGTACCACTTAGAAAATTTAACAATAGAGAACACTTATTGAGAGCTTACTACATGCCAGGAACATTCTAAAGTGCTTTATGGGGCACCTGGGTGGTGCAGTCGGTTGGGCATCTGACTCTTGGTTTCAGCTCAGGTCCCCGTCTCGGCGTCGTGAGATTGGCCCCAGGTAGGGCTTCGCACTCAGCAGCACAGAGTCTGCTCTTGCTCTCTCTCTCTCTCTCAAATAAATAAATCTTAAAAAAAATAAAGTGCTTTATAAGTATTAAGCCTATTTAGTACTTACAATGTCTCTATAGGCAAATATCATTAGTCTAATTTTACAAAGAGAGAAACTGAGGATGAAGTCAAGCTGCCAAAGGTCCCATTATTTGTAAGTGTTAAAACTGGGAGGATGAGCCCAGGGACCCTGATTCCAGAACCTGCATCTCTATCTCTATGCCATTCTGCCCCATCACTCAGAGCCCTCTACCTCTCTTCAGATCCACTCCTTTGCTCTAGACGAAGCCACCCTCATCTTCTGCTTAGACTTCTAATGGCTTCTTAAATGCTCTTGCTTCCACCTTTTCCCCTTGCGAGTCCATTCTCCCTACGTCATCCTGGTTGATCTCTCTGAAATATTAATCAGCTTATGCCACCCCTTGCTGAAACTCTTGCAGCGTCTCCCACATCACCTAGAGTAAAACCCAAACTTCCTGCCAAGATTAAGTACACAAAGCCCTGTGTGATCCAGTGTCCACCCAGCTCTCCCACCTCATCTCACACCAGGCTTCAGGCTTCCTTTCCTTTCCAGATCTTTCCATCCTCAGGGACTTTGCACCTGCTCCTCTCTGCCTGGAATGATAGGACAGATTCCTTTCATCCTTCTGATGACAGGTTCCTTTCATCCTTCCAGGTCTCAGCCTAGCTGCTGTATCTTGGGTAGGCCCTCCCTGACCTGCCTATGCAAAAAGCTGCTCTTTGCTTTTCCCTCTCAGAGCACCGCATTTATTCCCTCCACAGCACTTTTCTCTGAAATATTTTTATCTGCTCACTTATTAATAAGTTGCCCTCACAAAACTAAATGCACCCTGAGGACAGGATGTTGGTCTCCCTTATTCATTCCTGCTTTCCCAGCAACACAGATCCTGATACAGAGTCAATGCCCAATAAATATGTCTTGAATGAATGAATGGATGAATGAATGAATGAATGAATGAAGAGCAGAATGAAGGGCAGCAAAATGAAATCTCATGTGCCCAAACAGCTTGTGACTGCCTCAGGTTATAACATAACATAACATAAGGAAAGTGAAAAGGTAGGAAATAAGCAGTATCACTGATGCGTTCCCAAACGTGTTGCACAGTGTCATGGGACACAAAGGTAAAATGAATGTTGGAGATCTAGAGCTTCGGGACTTGCTCAGATGCTGAGCTATTTTAGAAACTATAGAAAATCATCATAGGCAGAAGAAGAGGAAGGAAGAGAAGGTCAGGGAGAGGGATGAGGGCTAACACTTATTAATCTGGCCCTGCTCTACATGCTTCTTATGTGTAAACTCAATGACTTCTTGTAACAACTACTCAGTTATCTATTGCAGCATAATTAACTGTCCAAACTTAGTGGCTTAAAACAAAAAGTATTTAATTATTTCACAGTGATGTAGGTCAAGAGATTGGGCAGAGGCTTGGTAATATTCAACTGGTGAACTTGTCAGAGGAGCTAAGAGAGTCTTGCTCATTTGCCTGGTGCCTTTGCAGTGATGGCTGGAAGGCTAGGTTCTGCCTTCATGTGGTGTCTCCACAGGGTAGTTGAACTTTCTACATGAAAGCTCAGGGCTCCAAGAGACCAAGAGAGGAGGTGCCAGTCTTAAAAGCTAGGTCCAGAGCTGACTTCCAGTTTACTGTACTGATCAAAGCAGTCACAGCCCAGCCCAGATGCAAGGGGAGAAGTAAATGCCAGTTCTTGATGGGAAAAGTTACAAAGAACTTGTGGCCATCTGGAATTTGACATAATAATTCTCTGAGGTAGGGATATTATCATTTCCAATCTTCAGCTAAGACTACTTAGGCAGATTGTTGGTAAACCTAGAGAGGTCTGCCTAATTTCAAAACTGGTTAAGTAGGGATAGTTAATACCTTTCCTAACTATGTTTTACAGAGCAAAACAGTGAAAAAACATCAAGTAACAATCATGTGCAGCACACTGTGTTCACCATTGTGAGGGGGAAAATGAAGAATTAAAAAACCCCAGTTTCTTGTTCTATGTGGGAAATTTACTTGAAAATTAAAAAACATAAAGTACAGGAACAAATGAATGTAGAAGGAAAGTGTGGTGTATACATACAATTGAATATTCGTCAACCTTTAAATAAGAAGGAAATGTTGCCATATGCAACAACATGGGTAAACATGAAGGACATTGTGTTACATGAAATAAGTCAGTCACAAAAAGACAAATACTGCCTGAATCCACATGAATGCAGTATCTACAATAGTCAATCTCACGGAAACAGAGAGTAGAATGGTGGTTGCCAGGTGCTGGGGGAGAGAGAAATGGAGAATTGCTGTTCAACAGTTCTAAAGTTTCAGTTCTACAGGAGGAATGGGTCCTAGAGCTCTGCTGTGCAACACTGTGACTATGGTTAACAAAACAGTACCACACACTTAAGAATTTAAGAGGGTAGACCTCATGTTAAGTGTTCTTACCACAATAGAAAAAAAAAGACATTTCCTTTAAAAAAAAAAAAAAAGGAAAGAACTGTACAAGTAATAATGAATATGTACGTCTAATACTCATTTTCTTTGAGATATTACATATTCACATAAAAATATAACAAATAGGTATTTCAAATTCTTAAATAAAAACAAACATACACCACATATATGAGGAAGTAGTATCTGATCTACTCTAAATAATCCTCTGGAAAAAAAACACCAGAATGAACTTCCTGAGATCAAGATACTGAACCTAACTCTGTTAATGGCTTGTGAGACCCTGGAGAAGTCCCTTAACCTTCTTGGGCCTCTTTATCTAAAAGGATTACAATCCATGACTGCTAGGTTTCCTCCCAAATTTGGGTAGCTATGATACAAGATTTAAAAAATGCTTTTGTAATACTATTCACATGTGCTGTGGGACAGCTCCCCCACCTAAAATAGCTACTAGGTCCTGGTTCCAGAAGAGAAGTCCTATTGGTTGTTCTAGGTTGCAGCCACCCTTACAGGAGAAGAAGCTCCATGATTTCCCCTTTGCGCCAAGTATGTTCCATTCAGCACAAGGTGTCTATCTTAGCTATACTGCTAGCAGATTATTTCAGCACAGCAAGTATCCGGTGAGAAGAGAGATAATATGGTTATACCAGTCCCAGAGGCAGAAAGTAATGTTGTTCACTACAAATCTATATCCTGGGGAATTGAAGATGCCAAAGCAGCTCATTCACAAAGAGCAAACACAATCTTCAGCAGCTGCTATAACAAAATACCATAGGCTGGGCGGTTCAAGCTACAGACACTAATTTCTCACAATTCTGGAGGTTGGGAAGTCAAAGATCAAGGTCCCAGCAGATAGAGTTCTTGGTGAAGGCCCTCTTCCTTCATTGCAGGCTTCTTGCTGTATGCTCATATGGCCTTTCTTGCATGTATGCACATGGAGAGCAAGATCTCTCTTCCTCTTCTTCTCAGGGCACCAATTCCATCATGAGGGTCCTGCCCTCACCTAATCTAAACCTAATTATTTCCCGAAGGCCCACCTCCAAATGCCATCACACTGAGGTTTATAACTTCACCATACAGATTTTGAGGGACACGAACATTTAGCCCCGACTAACGTTTTTGCCCAACGGCTCCAGAATTCGACATTCACAAAAGCACCTAGAATGCTCATTATCTCAGAGAATGTGTACCATACAAAACTTGATTTCATGCTTTTCCTCCTCTAAGGAGTATAACAATGGAGGATCAAAATAATTATCACAGAAAAACAACATCAAACTTTCATTTTCCAAGCTCGTCACCACAACAAACACCTATTCTTGCCTTGGGCTTTGTAGAGTTCCCTTCATTTCCACCATTACTGGCTATCAGTGGGTTTGGGTATGACACACCTTCTCTCTCACTCACAGCCATAAAGGTAAAGGGTACAGAGAGAGAGTAAGGCTCACGAAACCATGACTCATTTTTGCATCTTTTGGTTTTTGATCAAATGCCAACAGATGGCAAGAGATAAATGAATGAGTCCTCAATAATGGGGTAAATGGAAACCAGTAACATTATGGGTGATTATTTAAGTTTCATTATTAATGTTCTTCTTCCTAAAATTGTAAATAAATGTAGTACAATAGGCAAAGGATACAATCCTAACACCTCCTGGGAGTAGAGAGAAGTTGCACTTTTCGGCTACATGTGTGATGTACCTACACATATGTAAGAGGTGAGGTAATAACTCTTAGACCATAAAACTTTAGGGTTTCATATCACCCTTGCAAATGTACATTATTTATGAAACAAACTATAAAATGAGTTTCTCTTTCAAAATGTATTCATTTTTTTTTCCTTAAAAGCAGCACAAAGGGGAAAATGCTTTCTAAAATGACCTAGATTAACATCCCCTGCAACGTATCTAGGATACGGAGTTGGAAAGAACCTGAGAGAATCCAGCCTCCTCATTTTACAGAAGAAGCAAACTATAGTTTAAAGATAAATGGCTTTTTCAGGACAAAAGAGCCAATGAACAGTTATGCTCAACCGTGTCAGGGTCCCCAGAGCCTCATTACAGATCCCCTTCCAGCATCCACGATGCCTCCAAAGGTGGTGGTCTCAGCATTCCTAATCTTTATCCCCCGGGTTCATGGCATTTTGAGAAGAGATAGAAGATGAAACAGTGGTCCTTCTTTATAAGCATAGTATCCTGAATGTAGCGGGCACTTATAAATGTCTGTGGAATGAATATATCAAAAAGTACATCACATGGAAGATAAACAATTCTGACCTAACAAAAACAGCCCCCACCCCCAAGTCATAAAGATGATAACCAGCAGGATTTCTCTAAGTGTTCCTTGATATAAAACTTACCTTCTCAACAATATTTTAAACTCTATGTGAGCTGGGACTATATTATCTATTTTGCCTCCCCCACATCAGAGTGCCAAGAATGTTGTTACAAAAGCCATATTTTTGAGCCTAAAATCAGAACATATAATACTTAAAAGGATTTTTGTACCACTTCTTGGAGTGGTGAATTGCCTGGCAGATGCAGTATTTTGTTATTGTTTTCACTGAGATATCATTCACATACCATACAATTCACTCATTAAAAATGTGCAATTCAGTAACTCACCAATGGGGAACCATCACTCCAATAAATTTGAGAACATTTTCATCACCCCAGAAAGTAACTCCACATCCCTTAGTCATTACCTCCATTTCCACACCAGTCCCCAGCCCCTGGCAACCACTAATCTACTTTCTGTCTCTATAGACTTGTCCATTCTGAATGTTTCATCTCAATGAAATCATATAATACACAGTCCTTTGTGTCTGGTTTCTTTCACTTAGCATGTCTTCAAGGTTTGCTCATGTTGTAACAGGTATCAGTACTTCATTCCTTTTTATGGTCAAATAACATTCCATTGTATGGATATGGCACATTTTGTTATCCATTTATCAGCTGGTGGACATTTGAGTTTTTTCCACCTGTTGACTATTATCAATAATGCTAACATGAACATTCATGAACACATTTTTGCAAAGATGTAAGTTCTCATTTCTCTTGCATAAATATCTAGGAGTGGAACTGCTGGGTCATTGGTAGATGAGATTTTATTTTATTTTATTTTATTTTTAAAGATTTTTATTTTTTTGTCAGAGAGAGAGAGAGAGAGCACAAGCTGGGGGAGTGGCAGAGGGAGAGGGAGAAGCAGGCTCCCCACTGAGCAGGGAGCCCGTCGCGGGACTCCATCCCAGGACTCTGGGATCATGACTGAGCCAAAGGCAGATGCTTAACCGACTGAGCCACTCACGTGCCCCAGTAGATGAGATTTTAATATGGAAATATTTTAGTTAGCAGGGCATCTGTTACAATTTATTTGGGAAATGAGATGCACTAATTGAAATAACAACTGTCTGAAATAAACTATTGCCAAACCTAAGGGAGAAATTTGTCGATATTTGTTGGACTGGCTTTAAGTACAGGGTCAGTCCTTGCCATTTCCCTATTGTGGACTGCCCCACATTTCTCTAGTATACCTCTTCTACTCAATAAATCCATGGAATGATTCTGAAAAAATATACTTAATATTCATAGAAGGCAAAAAAGGTATATATAAAATTTTACCTCACACTTCCTTAGATTCTTAAAGAGACTTGAGTCCCCTAGATAATCTCAATGAAACTTTACATTATAAAGTTGAAATAAAATCACTAATTGTTAAAACTAGCAGACTGTTTTGGATCAAATATAACAAAACAGTAGAAATATAATTTATATGTTACACACTTTATACTCTATTGCAATCCTCTTCAGATTCAATGGGACCTCTAATTTGGGTTCATTTTATAAAATCTAGAATGTGACATTACTATTTTTAAATTATAATAGAAATTCATATATCCCTGTTTTCAGAAAACGTCTAATCATATGTGTGAACTTAATTGATATTTAGTGCTTGATCAGTAGAACGACCTTCACCTGATGTGTAGCATTGTTTATTTGACAAAATATAATCCACTTCATATGCTGTCTACCTTATGACATAGTTTCCAGGAACTCACTGTGGTGAAAACTGGGGCTTTCTGCACTAGTGTGTTGGACTGCACCCTCCCCGACCTCACCATCAACAATGTTGAAGATGACTCTCGAGTTGTGTTATCAAGGTAGCTCTGGCAAGAATGTGGTGTGGGAACCTTGGGGATGGTGGGCCAGACTCTCAATAGTCTGCTTCACCAGAAAGTACCTGCTAGTGATAAGATTTGCTCTTTATATCTCTCTCTTCAGAGAAAAATTAAAGGCCTTTGCTGTTATTTACCAGGCTGATTTAATCCCCCTGGCTGTTGATCTTCAAAATTTGATAATACAACTGAAAAGTCAGGCACTTTCCTTTGTAGTAAATGCTCTGAATGGCAGAATAAGACTCAGCTGGTTCCTAAACTCTTAGTTCAATTATGTTATGGACATCCCAATAGTTATAACCTCAGTACCCTCTCAATTATAATCATGTAAAATATGATCCACCAGCCTATTCTCTCATGGCCAGGATTATTATATTCAGTTCAGAGACTGTGTGATACAGGGCAAGATGACTTTGGAATCCCTGAATTCAAGCCCTGGTTTTCCTATTTGTAAGATGATTACTTTGGCTAAATCACAATCCACCAGAACCTCAGTTTACTCCTTTGTAAATCAGGGGTAATTATAATATGGCAGAGGCAATAAATATATTCAAATCCTATCTTATTCTCCTCTTCCTACTCAACAGAAAGATTCCATCTCAGCCTTCCAAGCAGGGAGCTTGGAGCCATTAGAATTGGACTGTGGACAGGGAGATCTGACCTTTAAAAACATCCCCTTTGGACCTTTCTCTCTTTCTGATATGGTAAACTCGGGCCATGTGTTGAGATGTGTTGTTTTCCATATTTGTCTATGTTGCATCTATTGATCAAACTAATCCAGACAAACAAATTGCCAAAGTTGTTTACATTCCCTCTGGAATTCAGCTTTCCTGAGTGCATGAAAATCATATTAAAAACCCTCCAACCAATCCCAAGTTCATACCTCCTTCTTTATCTAACTCTCACATACCAAGCCAGTCTGTCCCCTGCCCCTGGGCCAATTACCAGACAAAAACTAGAGACACCACCCTTAGAGCCCAGAACTCACCAGCATTATTCAAACTAGCCATTCCCTTGCCCTGCCTTACTTCCCCACCGAAAACACAATAATGGCTCGGGGCCTATGCTTTCCCCTTGCTCCTGCTTCTGCCTCCTGACCTAACTACAGCACTTCTCCACATGGCCTTATGTGGTATGCCATACCTCTTGTTTTCAAGGGAACTACGAATAGCAATAAACTTCTTTCAGTAACATTCACCTCTCCATATCATCACTCAGTCACCTTTATAGATTAAGACCTAGGCACAAATCAAGATGATGGCCTCCTAAGATGAAGAATCCTTCCTGACAAGCACTGGTCTTTCCATGACTGGGTAACAAATTTTTTTGTTAAGCCACTGAAATTTTGGGATTAATTTTACTACAGTTTATTTGAATCTGACCTCAATACAAAATCCTCACTTCCCAGGTTTATTCCAATAATTAGCAAAAAACACATGTATGCAAAGTATATAATAATTCATGGTACAAAGACATGTTGGGAACTCAAAAAACAGTAGTTATTAGGATGATAATTCAACAACAATGTCTAAAAATAATGTGTATAGAGCAAGTATGATCTCCATCAAGTAAGGATAGTGGAACAGATTTTCACCACATATTGAGCAGATATTTGAAACCTGACTTAGAAATTGTGGTAAGTATAAAAAATAGACTTTGGCAGTTTCTTCAAAGGGACAGGGAGTCACCTGCACAGAAATTGGAAACAAGAATAAAAATATGTGCTCGTTGGGAGTGGCATCAGTGGACTCTAATGAGAGCCCATATTGACATACAAGGGCAGATGCTATAAGTTACAAGGATTGCTTTACTGTGCAGTTTCTTCTTCCATGGACAATCTACATAGCTAGGAGGATTTATTTATTAAAACGTAATGACTTAGTTTATATAACTTCAGTTTACAAAGCACCCTATAACAAACATTCTAACAAAAGCCGTATGAAATGATCAGGGAAATCCTACGCTGTCGGTACACAGAATAGAAGAAAGTTCCCTGTGTAAAACAGCAAATGACTGCCCCTATCCACTTCATATACTACTTCCAGAGCTTAGAGAGTATATTTTTCTCTAACAGTAAAACCAGAAAAAAAAATTCGAGGTCAAAAGCATTGACATCACCTGGAGCTTGTTAAAAATCAGAAGCTCGATCATATGGTAGCTCTATTTTCAACTTTTTGAGGAACCTCCATACTATTTTCCAGAGTGGCTGCACCAGCTTGCATTCCCACCAACAGTGTAGGAGGGTTCCCCTTTCTCTGCATCCCCGCCGAAAGGGTACGTGCACCCCGATGTTTATAGCAGCAATGTCCACAATAGCCAAACTGTGGAAAGAGCCAAGATGTCCATCAACAGATGAATGGATAAAGAAGATGTGGTATATATATACAATGGAATATTATGCAGCCATCAAAAGGAATGAGATCTTGCCATTTGCAACGACGTGGATGGAACTGGAGGGTATTATGCTGAGCGAAATAAGTCAAACAGAGAAAGACATGTATCATATGACCTCACTGATATGAGGAATTCTTAATTGCAGGAAACAAACTGAGGGTTGCTGGAGTGAGGGGTGGGGTGGGAGGGATGGGGTGACTGGGTGATGGACACTGGGGAGGGTATGTGCTCTGGTAAGTGCTGTGAATTGTGCAAGACTGTTGAATCTCAGATCTGTACCTCTGAAACAAATAATGCAATACATGTTAAGAAAGAAAAAAAGAAGAAGAAGAATGTAGCAGGAGGGGAAGAATGAAGGGGGGGAAATCGGAGGGGGAGAAGAACCATGAGAGACAATGGACTCTGTAAAACAAACTGAGGGTTCTAGAGGGGAGGGGGGTGGGAGGATGGGTTAGCCTGGTGATGGGTATTGAGGAGGGCACATTCTGCATGGAGCACTGGGTGTTATGCACAAACAATGAATCATGGAACACTATATCTAAAACTAATGATGTAATGTATGGGGATTAACATAACAATAAAAAATTTAAAAAAAAAATCAGAAGCTCAGGCCCCACCTCAGATCTACTGCGTCCGATTCTGTATTTGAACACGATGCCCAGGTGCTTCCTATGCACATCACATTTAAGAACATTGTTCTATGAGACTATTTATAGTTGTGTGAGATTTGGGAACCTCCAAATTGAACCAGAAAAAAAATAGCAGGTAAATACAGAAAAACAAGTCCAGGCTATGCCTGCAACTAATTAATCGGGAAACCTAACTCTTTTAATGGATTCGCAGTATATTCTGAAAGTGGAACCCATTAATGGGAAAGGAGACAGACTGCTTGGAGTCTAGAAAATAGCAGCCAAACAAATAGTGTTTTCCCTTTGTCTTCTCTACTATCTGAAAAAGATGGTACTTTGACCTACCAATCTATATATTTGCTCTGAGAGATGTAGGGTACATTTGATCATCAGTGTTGAGTGCCCCATATAATATTCTTGTAATCTAATTTTATGTTTTCCATTCAACCTACTGATTATAATTTGACTTCCTGCCTCATGTAATTTTTCTACGTGGAGAGAACTTGACCAAACAATCAGACCAAAATATTCTAGATCACTGGCAATTATACCTTCCATTATAACTTAATATGTTGGCTGCCTAATTTCAAAATCAGTTGTTTATGAATGTGGTTAGGACAAACAAGTCTACCCAAGTCCATGACTACATGAATAAAATTTGTTTTTTTGAGCATTGATGACTACTTCCTAGAAACACAACCATGTGGGGTTATGGCAGAATGGCCACATGATATGTAGGGATAATGATAACAAATGTTTATTAAATACATAATATATTCCAAAAGTGCTTTGCCTCTATTAAGTCATTTAACTCTCATAAGCCATATAGTATTATCCCCATTCCACAGATGAGAAAACAGAGACACAGAGTCATTAAGTAGCTTGACTAAGTTATAAAGTGACAGAAAAGGATTTTAATCCGGGCAGTCTGGCACCAGAACCTGCTGTCTTGACCACTCTGCTATATCGCCACTATCTTGTCTCTCAACAGTTATCACACATTGGCCTCTTCCTCTTCATTTCCTCTACCCATCCTTTTTGGATTAACTTCAAAAGCCAAAACCATTAATAGAAGTACCAGGAACTAGAGCTCTTCATATAGTGAGGAGATTAAAGGACCACACCTCAGTACGTGACTCTTTTCCCTGTGTGTGTGTGTGTGTGTGTGTGTGTGTGTGTGTGTGTGAGGACACTCGCCTGGGGCTTATATGTTAAACACAGATATGCTAGATTCTAAGAAGACATTCTCTACCTTGCAGCTCTTTGGATTTGTTTCTCCCAGTCTTGAGATTGGAATGGTACAGAAGCTAAGGCTGGATAGGACTAGGGCAGGGGCAGGGGACAGAGTTCACTTTGGTGGGAGCTTAGGCAAAGAGGTATCCGATTAACTCAAAAAGTAACTCTATCGGAATTTGGGCCAAGAGTTTTACAGAGATACAGAATGTGCTTTGCCTTTCCTGGACCTCTATGGGGATATTTCTCTTGGGAAGATCCCAGGAAGTGTCTGTGGCCACACAAAATTCTAGGATTTGCAACCCTGAATCCTCAGTGAAATATTAGCATTATACAAGCACAGCAGAAATAACATGTCATTTCACAGATAAAATGATAAACTGGAATGGAAATCTTTACCTTCATCGCTATGAGAGAGGCAGAATGGGCCTGTAACAAGTTCTCTATGGTGTCTCCTACAGCCTTTGTAGTCATTGGCTATAAATGGCTAGGACTGTCTAGTGAATTGTTCTCGTGACATTAGATCAGTGCTTTACAATCTTCTTCTGCCCAGCACACCTCTGAGAAACAATATATTTCCCTACGTTAGAGTCACACTTCAAATGAGATTTGTAGAAAAGTACATGTTCACATTCCTTCCAGTACTTTTTCCTCTCCATGTAGAAAAATTACATGAGATGGGAAGTCAAATTACAATCAGTAGGTTGAATGGAAAACATTTTTTATGAAGTTGTGTTGCTCAGTATTTTTAAGAAGCATTTAGCAATATGCTGAATAAATGTCATTGCCCTAGGAAGAGAAAACCAGTTTAGTAAAAATGGGCAGTAGTGAGATATCAGGATAAACTTATAATGAATCTGGACACTTAACCAGTTCACACATGTCTAGTGACTAATAATAGAGCTTCTATTTCACTCCTGGTTCTTGGCAATAACATAGTCAAAGAATGTTCAAACGGGCAATACCTAATAATTTCATTCTATGTTTGTTAGAAAAGTAAAATATTTTATTTTGTATTTATAATTTATAAATCTCCCAAAGTTTCCAAATATTTGCCATCTATCTAATCTATCATCTATCATCTATCTATCATCTATCTATCTATCATCTATCTATCTATGTTTATTATTATGTAGGAAACATTAGAATAACTTCCCAAGGGTCAAGAGGGACCACTCCAGCAAATGAAAATGTTACCAGTTAGTATTAACTAATTTCTCTATAAATATTGATCATGCAATTGATGGGTTTATTTGCTGTTGCTGAGGAGTTGTCCAAGCGACTGAGTATGTATTTTCTTACTATTTTTTTTTTTTAGAAACTAGATTCAGAATTTCCACAACATGTAAAATAAAACAAGTCACCCATTTTTAACTTAATCCAGAGTATAAAAAGGTTTACCAAATGTGAGTGCATTTCTGACAGTTTAAAGTGTTTTATGCATTTCTGAACCACTGTTTACTTTTTCAAAGATTTAACAGTTTAAAGACTTAAAAAATGATTGACTTGTGGGGCACCTGAGTGGCTCAGTCAGTTAAGAGTCTGACTCTTGATTTCAGCTCAGGTCATGATCTCAGGGTCATGAGACTGAGCTCCATGTTGGGCTCCACACTGGGCATGGAGTGTGCTTGAGATCCTCTCTCCCTCTCCCTCTGCCCAACCCCCACCCCCCCACAATTGCTCTTACGCTAGCTCGCGCTCTCTCTCTCTCAAAAAAAAAAAAAAAAAAAAGAACGATTGACTTGTGTGCAGTCATTTGGATTGCAAGACACTCTGATGAAACGTAAAAGATAGGTTCATGTTACATCAAGGAGAGACCAGGTAGTCTACCACATCAAAATGATACTCAGCAAATCTGAAGCTGATAGAGAATTTTGAAGGTGGGGAAGTGCAACTGTAAATGAGGAGAGTTAAACACCATAGATTATTCAGTAGAAATAGCAGATGGAAACAATGTGTAAGACCATAACATATTAAATAAGTTAGAATTATGAGAACAGCAATACAAGATACTCAGGATAAAAGTTAAAAATAATGAATGTATATAATAATTTTAATAATTATTAAGATCAGCTAGAAAGAGTTTATGGTATACCTTGTATACCTAATAAGAAAAGCTGAAATGAACGCTTTACATTTACATATTTATGCCAAGCAATTATTTTCTAGGTTTCAAGGACACACTGAACCAAATCACTGGGTCAAATATGATCGCCAAATCATCATCCAGAAGGTTTGTATATTTTTCTACCAAGTGCCTGCTCCCCATACCTTTGCCAACTCTGGAGATTGTTTTTTAATTAAAAATTTTCCAATTTGCTAAACAATAAAGTCCTATCATATTATTTTAATTTGTCTTTTATTTCCAGTGCAGTTGAACACTTTTGCATGTTTCTTAAATTTTTCTATTTAAGAAATTTCCTTAGGCCACCTATCCATTTTTCTACTGGAATACTCATTTTTCTCTAATTGACCAACAAAATCTTTCAAATATTCTTGCTACTTATATGCCACATAGGGTAAAAAATATTTTTCATGATTGGAAATTTGCGTTCTGGTTGGTTCAGACAAGTCTGGTCTATTTGAGAGGCATGCAAATGAGTTATATAGTCTATTTAGGCTCAGAGCAGCAAGTCTGTATCTGGCCGACATTACACACTCACTGGCTTTCATTGGCTCTTCAAAGATAGAAGTCTCCCAAGGCTCACACCTGGGCCCTCTACCCTTCTCTCCCCACACCTCTTCCTTCAGAAGTTCACATACTCCAGTGTTTTTTTCACAACTTTAAGCTCATATGTAATTCCTTAATTTATACTACTGCCCCTGACTCAGTCTGCCCCATAAGTCAGTAGTATGGTTTCATATGCCTAATGAACCCTTTCATTAAGATTTCATTTGTTCATTCACTCACTCAAATTCATATAGTACCTCTTAAGCACACCTAGTAAATAGAAGTATTGTGAAGTTTCAAGATCTCACATTCAAAGATTTCAAAGTCACCGGTTGCCCCACAAACCATCCTTCTTTTCCAATTTCTCTTTTTATGTTTTAATTGTATCCACAACTTTCTGCTATTTTATCTAAGAATGTCATAATTCTTTGCTTTCTGTGTCACTACAAGCAATCAATCTCTTAATTTTTCCTCTAATGGCTCAAAAATTAATTCTCCTTTTTTTTCACACTGCTGCCATTTTGGTCCAAGAGCTCATCATCTGGCACCTGTTGAACTGCCGTAATAATTTCCTAGTGGCCTCACTGATTCCCATCTGTTTCCCACTTCAGTTTGTTTTATATCTTGTGCTGGATTATTCTTCTTGTAGTATGGCTCTGAATCTGTCATTTCTCTGTTCAAGAATCTCAAATGCTTCCTTCTGCCTATGGAAATAAGCCTGAAATCCACCAGTACCTCATTAGAAGTTTGTAATAAGTTGATTGTACCTATCCTAACTCATCTCCCACTACTCCACATTAGAAACATGATGTTTGCTTAGTGTTGTTTCTGCATTGTCCTCCACATAAGACTTCTTAACTTTGCTCATCAATGCTGTCTGATTATATCCCTCACTTCTCTCGATCAGTCCAAACCCCGTACACCCATCTCTTCACAGCACAACTCAAGTCTCCTCTTTTCCAGGAAGCTGGTTCCAACTAAAACCATAGTCTGTTTTTCTTAGAATTGGAGTAGACTTCACAGAGTACCCTCAAGGACTCTGAGCCTCAAAAAAATCTCAAATTCTGTTCAACAACAATTTATTGAACAATCGTTATGCACAAAGCTCTGGGCCAGGAACTGGGGGTGAGAAAAACGAATAGATGTGATCCCTCCTCTCAAGAGCTAGTGCCCATTGGAAGGGACAGGTGTATACATAATTTCATTCAAATATGTGAAGTTCTAAGTTGGAGGTCAGCACAGTGCTGTGAGAGTGAGAAAATAAGTCTGTAATCCAACCAGGGGTTTAGGGAAAGCTTCCCAGAGGAGATATCACATGATATATAAAGAATATAAAAAGATAAGTAAGAGCTATTAAGACAAAGAAAGGTGGGAAGGGAGTTTGAGAAAAAGGGAACAAAATAAATATAGCCAGAGACATAATCAGTAGGAGGGGAGTAAGGAGCGAAAAGCAGTAACATTAGATTATAATGTTGTGACCAAGAACTGGTGAGAGATAAAAGACAGGAAGCAACCAGAGAAAGTGAGCCAAGTGTGTAGGGGTTTGTAAACGACATTAAGAACTTTGCACTCTGATCTGTAAATGATGAGGAACCACTAAAAAATGTTTAAACAAGAAAGTTAAATGATTGGGTTTTGTCAAATTCTCTTTACTTTGTAGAAACAAGATTTAAGGAAAGCAAGACAGAAGACAGGAGACTACATATTCCAAGGCTCCAGGAAAGACAGAATAAGGGACTGTAAGAAGATGCTGGTATCAGGGATGGGGCTGAAGACACAGATTTGAAAAAATACTTAAGAGCTAAAAATATTAGATCCTGTTGATTGCCTAAACATGGAAGTTTCAGGCAACTGAGAAGTTTCACATGACTGCTAAGTCTTGGATAGTGGTGACAGTAATTAAGCTAAAAATCAAGGAGCCATAGTACATTGTGAGGGGATTGGTGGGGAGGACTGGAGTTGGTGAGCAGAGAGTGACAATGAGGACAGTTTTGGATATGCTGAGTCTGTGGTTCCTATAGGATATATGAAGACTTAAAGATGACAGATGAGGTCAAAGATAAAAATAAAAATTTAGTACTCATCATCATTCCACTGCAAGATAAAATGATGATAGATAGGTATGAGATCCCACAAGCAAAGTGTGTAAAGAGACAAATGAAGACTTTAGAACCCGGGGGGTTCACCAGTGGTTAATGGACACACAGAAAATGAACAGTCCATAAAGACCAGAGAGGAATAGTTAAAGAAGGAGGACTGTCAGGACAGTTTGGAGTCAAGTGAGCAAAGGCCAGAGAGTTTTAAGATGGTGTGTAAGATAAGGACTGAGAAAGCATCCTGGGTTTGGCAATATGAAGTTCACCAGTGACCTAGAAACAAGTGTGGGCTCCAAACTGTGATGAGTTTAAGAGTGGTTGAAATAGAGTCATGAGATGTAACTTAGCTGAGAGGAAAAGAGAAGAATTAGGGCACATGTAGAGAGGATGGAGGACTGAGAGACAGCTAACTAAGGCTCAAGGAAAAATGATTAGAGGCACACAGCAAACTAGTGTTGCTATTTAATTCATGGCTTTAAAGAGAACAAAAGAAAGCCGTCTACAAATACAGAGTTCAATACTCAAATACCTCTTTCAGTCACAGGACTAGAAAAGAAACAAAATCACGTGCACTGGCACTGCCTTTGTCACAGTTCAAAACACATCTTTGTCTAAATTATGGAAAATTAAGAAGTTTCTGCTCTTGCCAGGAACCAGAAGCATAATAAACTGGTCAGGCGTCTCCTGGAATAACTCAGCTCTGGAGTGTAATCATTTTGCTTTCAGGCTTACTGAGCATCGTTTCTATGAGGAGTCACCGCACCCCCATATGGCCAGCCTTGAGAATAGCACTTTTTTCTCAACTTCCCACCAGTAGATTCTGGGTTGAAACACACAAAAAAAGAATTCTGCAGCTGGAAGAGACCTCAGAGACCCTCTCCTTATTGTACAGATGAAGACTTGCTTAATTTTTTCAAAATGTCTTTTTATTTTAACTCGCATATTGATGTCTTGTGCATATATAAATGATTACATATATAAAAAGCAGACAACAAAAAAACATACACAATCTTTAAGTCTTCATTCAAACCTCAGGGTAGCATCCAAGAAGTTGATGAAATGCAGAAACCCACACAGATTCTTGTTCCCAAACTAATCTTTAGCAACATCATATTGCCACAAAGTTAACATGATAGTTTGTGTAAATTGAGCCATTTCAAATTATATTTTAAAAATGTACATTGAGCTCAAATGGAATAGTAAAAGAGGAAACATGTCTACTAAGGATCAAATCTAAGGTGGTTATTAGAATTTGAATCTTAAGATAAAAAAGTCAGTTCTATATTATCATTTTGCTTTTATCTTTATTATATTTTTCTGATAAGAAAAGTAACAGATGTCATAAAGAAAACTTGGGAGACCTCGGGGGGGGGGGGGCAAAAAACATTAACAACATCAATCAAAATCCCATGACCCCAACATCATCTTTCTTAAGATTCTGGCATGTTCAATCCCTTCAAAATGCTTTAAGTTGAAGATATCAAGTTAGACATTTTAATCATCCCATGAAATTAGCTGAGAGTTTAAAAAAGATTTCTCATAGAAGTTCTTTTACTCCTTAAGCCCACTTCACCAACTCAGGGACAAACAATTAAGACAGAGCAAAGTTGACAAGGTTTGGGCAACCTTTGTCCAAGGCGGCCATTCACTTGTTCAGTAGCACTGTCCCTAATTATTTCTAACAATTCTTAGTGTGTTGACTTCTCCCTGCATCTTTTTATCTGAAATTCCAAAGATGTTTCTGCTGAATTCTAGATTATTTGGAAAGGGAACCCTAAGTCAGCAAAATTAGAATTCTAAGCTTTCAAATTTTTCAAATCAAAGAAATGGACTCCTTTTGAATGCAACATTACTAGGAGTAGTATTCGTAACAGTGATGGTAACTACTCATGAAGTTCTAAAGTGCTTTATAAATCTCCCACTTCATTGTCTTAGCAACCTGATTTTACAAATGAAGTGTTAAGAAATGGCCCTATTTCACACAACTAATGTATAGGTGGTAAGCCTCCTCCCTAAACCCTGTTCCAGTAAGCAGAATCCCACAGTCCAAGACATCTCCAGGCACTCAACATGTAGCCAACCCCAGGTTTTCAGAGTCATTTTAACCTACACCAATGTAATTATATTCATCAGAAGTGCAGCAAATTATATTTTGAAAAATATCTGCTTTTCTCTTTTGCCTCTTTGTTGTAGGTCAACCCAAGGAGTCCATTTGTCTGGAGAAACACAAGGATATTTTACAAAAGAAACGAAAAGGGGAAAAACGAGAAAATATTTAGCTTCTAATATATAAAACAGAAATATTATTATGGTCTAGAAAGAGAATTTCTCCAAACTCCTCTATTCACTCACATTAAGACCCAATGCTTACAGAGATCACCTGCAGTGTGGAAAGGATACTACTCAAAGACAAAGGGAATATATGATTCTGGAAGTACAAGAAAAGGCCATCCCCCTCATTTTCTAGTAAGTCAGGGAGGCAGGAGAGCAAGACTGTTAATCATGTGGTCCCAATATCCTCCATTCCAGGGATAGAGGGGGCAGTACATTAGCATAACACTGAGGGCAGGAGCAGCTGCTTACTTGCCTCCTCCCCACTGAGGACTGTGGAGAGTTAATTACCTCCTGTACTAATTTGACATATGACCACCTCAATTAGGAAGAGTAGAAAGAATCTTTCAAGTTCAGCTTTCCAAAGCAATCCTTGGTTTCCATGGGGCCTGGGGATAAGCTGAGATCAAGCAGACTATCCACTGATTCCACAGTGACAGTGGCCAGTGACCTTTCTGCTGAGGGTGAGGTGGATCTGTGGGCCAGTGGATAGCAGGAGAACATGGTGGACACCCAGGCCTGCAGCCAGTGAAAGCCAGGTATAAGGCAAACCAACCGAAGGAGCACTGCCAGCTTCTGAGCAAGCAGGAGAGAAGAGGGCAGCACCGTACCAGTCACCGACTTCTTAGGAAAATGCCAGGTAAACAGGAACATTACCTAGACTTCAGGCCCCAAAGACACAAAGTCTCCCCCTCAGACCTCCTTTCTTAGATGTGTTCCCCAGTTACCAGACTGAGCATTACCTTAAGGAACTGATTAAATTATCAGGTTGAACTAATTTCAAACTGTTAATATTTTCGCCTTCATACGGCAGAGGAGCCCCCCTGAAGAAGATTAAATGAGCTCTAGACAAAAGAAGGAAATTCTATTTTTGGAGGTTCTAGGTTAAGGTAACAGATTTAACACATGCTTCTCTTTCTACTCCTTCCTAAAACCAGAACTATAGTACGGAAGCTTTCAAACGACACAAACCCACAAGAATGGGGATTTTATAAACTCTCAGAACACTAAAGCCAAACTATAATCCAGAAATTCTACTCAGATTATCATCTGGGAGCAGTGGTAGCGGCAATATTGCACTTTCTGTACACCGATTGATGCTTACCACTCAGCTTTCCAAAAACTACACAATATACTGTTTAGGGATTCACATACCCATAGTGAATCCTAAATCTTAGTTGTTACAGGAAGGTAAAGATAGGAAAGAGAGCAGCATGGTGGCTGCTGCTTGGATCACACCTGGTCTAGCCCATGCAGTCATGGCTGTGAGTCACACTGAAGACCTAGCTAGGGAAACACAGGGGCACTAACAACACCTTCAGAGTGCTTCTAAAAGATAGTAAACAAAAAGAGACCTTCTCCATATCAGTACAGACTCTCTAGCTCTGTCACCTAAGAGCTCTAAGATACTAGTCCTGTTACTTGAGAAGAATAGGATTTTTTTATGTGAGCATATAGGAAACACCCATTGAAAAACCCCCAAGTGTACTTAGGTGACAAAAGTAGAGAAAAATGGTCAAGAGATTGGGCTTTCAGATTGATTCAAACCCAGATTCCAAATCCTAGTGGCTATCACTTAGTCAATTTACATAACTTATCAGAATTCATTCCCTTTATAAAACAAGAGTTGTTATGGTCACACATTTTTTTGTTGTTGTTCAGTCGATACCACTCACACATTTGTTGAGCAAATACTGATTGTGCATCTATTATGGACAAGTGCTGTACTGACATTTAGAATGCATCAGTCAAAAAGAGATTTATAAAAATTCCCTGTCCTTATGGAAGTTATATTCTAAAGGACGATATAAACAAAACATAAATAATAAATAAACATGATAAATATGCATTATATTAGAAGATAAGTCCTGTGGGGGGGGGAACAGGGGATTAAGTTTGGTGGGGGTTGCAGTTAGCAATTTTATTTATTTATTTTAAATACTTTATTTGAGAGAGTGAGCAGGAGTGGGGGGAGGGGGAGAGAGAGAAGCAGACACCCAACTGAGCAGGGAGCTCTATCTCAGGATCCCAGGATCATGACTTGAGTTGAAGGAAGACGCTTAACCGAATGAGCCACCCAGGTGCCCCTGTCGTTAGCAATTTAAAACCGCACAGCTAAAACAGGCTTCAACGAAAGAAAACAATTGACTTATAACAGTAAGGTAAGGATTACATGACACAATGTAAATAAGTGCTTTCATTATGTACCACACGAGACATAAGTACTCAGGAAACTGTGACTGAAATGTTGAAGAAGAGGAAGAAAAGGACAAAGAGAATCTGCAAGAGATCAAGGTCCCAAATGAGCAGATGAGGGGAGTAATGGGCTGTATAACATTTGGGCAATTCTTATGAATGTGACCATCTTCAATAATAGTAACTATTACTTATAGAACATCGCCTATGTGCTAAGCATAGTGCTAAATTTTAAAATGTTTTAGCACTATAATCCTTGCTAATAACCCTATACAGCCACACTGAGGCTGACAGATAAGTAATTTACGTAGAGACACAGCTGTCAGTAGATTAGAGGTAGCCAGAACTTTGGCCAGGTGTTTCTGTCACTGGCACTCTTAGCCGCCATGCTCCTCAGCCTCTCAGATTTGTTCTCAGATGCCAGAGAGACTAGTGGGAACATGGGTCATAAGGAGGAAACAGGCATGTATGGAGTGGCAGGGCTAGGACTAGGTAGCTCCCTCTGATCATGCTGCCTCGCCAAGCAAGCCTAACCTGAATATTACATAAGTTAGACATAAATTCCGTTAGACATAAATTCTGTTAAACAACTCTCCATCAATAGAATATAAGACATGGTAGAATCACCCTGTTACGTTTTTGTTTTTGTTTTTGTTTTTGATGCTTTAAATTGTTTTTATTAAGGATTTTGACAATTAAAGTAGCTACAACATTTAAAAAAAATTATACCTTTTCTTGATATTTCCTTGGAAATATGCCAATCAGCCAGTGTATAACTATTTACTAATTACCTTTCATATTTGGATTTGATTTTTAACTTTTTTTTATTATTATGTCATGTTAATCACCATACATTACATCATACCCTATTATGTTTTAAAATAATAGAACTTACTCGAGCCAGACAGCCTTTCCTGAAGTTTGCTTCTCAGCACCCCAGGCCCAAAAGATGCTACCCAATAAGAGAAAAATTGGTGTTCCTACAGGCATGAGAGGCCCCACGTCTGCAGAGTCCAACCAATGTGCAGTATCCAGGAGGACTCACTAGTGCATATGTGTTGACTGACTTGTACAGAAAACTGCAAACTGGTTTAATCTAGTGCTCTATATACATGACTGACCACAGAAGCCACCTACCCTGTGGGAGAAGTGGGTCTGTGGTGCTGAGGCATGCCACTGCACACAGGGAGGAAATGGATGGTGTCTTCAAGATTCCTGTCAATCTAATGAGAAAACATAGCTTAAACTTAAGCTCAAATCTGTGTTTGGAAAGAAAGTCCTCTCGTGCATTAAAACGTTGGGGCGGTTGTACAGAAAGGCCTCGGAACACAAGAAAATAAAACCGAGAAATTTTACCCTATGCCTTGGTTTCACAGAGTAATGGGCAGAAACTGAAACTAACATAAACATTTCTGTTAACAAGTTCACCTTCTGGAACCCTACAATCCAGCAATGTTCTCAAATTATCTAAAATGAACAAGAGGTTTCCCACCACAAAGCGGTAGGGCAAAACAAGTCTGCCAGACCCCTCAATGGACACAGCAACCTAAAGGGCTCACGTCAACACAGAAACACTAAGAAGAAAGGTGAAAGAGGAGGGAGAAGATGAGACACCACCTCCTCTGCTTTCCCTGAGGCTATCAAGTCTGCCACTTGCCACATGAGTGACAGAATGGACTTGGGCAGCTCCAATATACCATAAAAAATGGGGGAAGTGACACTGGGTGACATTCTCCCTGAGAGAGATGAGTAATAGTGTCAAAAAGTGCATGGTCTACTGCCCCTACAGATTTTAACATAACACCTCCCCCATCGAAACAGTGAGCCAGCAACAAATAGCAAATGTCACAGAAAACAAATCTCTTACAGTTGGGTCCCATTTAGTTGAAGCTGCAGAGGGAGGAGGCCAGCTGAGACCACAGAGTTGGTAAAAAGTCACACCATGAAGCTCCCTTAGTACTTTTATACACAGGCAACATAACCAAGCATCCCTATGTGCTTGGGTCATACTAAATTTAAAAAAATATTACTTGATCTCATTTAAATAAATGTCATGGGCAGCCACAATCATTATGTAAGGAAAAAGCATAAACTCACCATATGATAGCAATTTGTTTAAAAACACACTCACGCAGACGTAACATGTTTTTGTGTTTCCATATACATGTGTATATTGTTTGAGTGGGTAGCTATAAGAATACTATATGGATATATTTATAGGAAAAACAAAAAAGGAAACACCCCAACATATCACTAATTTATTTTTGGATGGTAAAATTATTAGTAGTCTTAATTAATTTCCTTACATTATTCTACATTTTTCAACTTGAACTTATTTCTTTCTCAAGTCCACCTCCTCTCCAGCTCCCAAATACAATATTCTCTCCCCAAATCACTTTTCTACTCCTCACCCTGCATGACTACTACTGCCAGAAAAAAGTCAGTAAATGTGAAAGGCATAAAGTAAAACCTAGGAGAAAAGATGCTTAAAGTGGCAATGAACTTAATATTTATAGACTTTCCCTTTTTATTTGTGCATACTCCTATGCGTTTTCTAAGTTTTCTTCTATAAACAGGAAAAAAAAAACCCTAAAATATTAGGAAAAGGAAACATTTCCAGAATGCCAATGTAAAGGTACCCATAAAGTAGTTCCTCCATAAAAGCAGTGAGAATACTGGGAGGAAAAACTGTCAAAATGAACTTTTTTAGTACTCTGGAAATCGATCAAAGTCTTGCAACAACCTGAGGACATTTATTCAAGGAAAACAGCTGAATCTCAGAACAGTAAACTATGTGGCATTTTATTTTATCCCATTCCCATTGACCTCTCCTCAACTCCAAGCTAGCCTTGAAATCCAACAACCTTAGAACCATAGTAGCTGTGAAAACCAGCATCCTAGCAACCACTAGTGGAAGCATATGGTTTTGAAGCTCCCTAGAAAGCCCCATCCTCAGAGAATCATTATTGGATCTGTATGGTACTTTCTTGAAAAAAAAAAAAAAATCCTATTCACAAGGTTTTTTAATATTTGACCTGATGTGGAACTCACTCCATAACAAAAGCCCTACCCTTTGGGCATTAATTCTTTATTATTGTATTCACCTATAGCAGTGATACCACAGGACCAAACAAGAAGCTAGTTAGAAAATCTGGAGAATAAGATCTATAGAGGGGGTTTTGAAAAGCTTCAACATGTTCCTGGGGATCTAGACTGATCTTCACATTTGAGCATCTGTGCATGACTAAAAAAGATATGAAAAGGCTCTAATCCCTCAACTCTGAGCTAGAAGTTTTGTGCAAGCACGAAGAGCTAAGGTAGATTTGTAGCCTTCTAGAGTTTTGAAGGTCTGCCCCATGTTACACACCCACAGAATCTCACAGTAAAGAGTAGATTTATTGATTCATGGAATTTAAGGAAATTTCCACCCAAATCTTAGTTGGTCATTAAGTAAACAGTAACTTTATACAACAAAGAATACAGACTTTATAGAATTAATTCCAGAAAATTAAATAAGCAAACAGCAGCAATGAAAACAAACAAGAACAATGACAATAACAACAAAAGTATGGGAGAGGGAAGTCTGATTTCTAAAACTGCCACATTATATTACTGTAAATGTCTAGTATCCCCCCCAAAATGAAAATACCTGCAAAAAAAATAAAAAAACAGAAAGGAT
The DNA here is from genome assembly GCF_964656455.1 of Halichoerus grypus. NCBI lineage: Eukaryota > Metazoa > Chordata > Mammalia > Carnivora > Phocidae > Halichoerus > Halichoerus grypus. Next base: position 102,611,474 of record NC_135718.1, on the reverse strand, counting down.
GGCCCAAAAATACCAAAAACAGTAGTCATTAGAAAATCCCCTTAAGAAAGCCCAGATGTTGGAATTAGTAAGCAAAGACTTTAAGCTATTATAAATTCATTAAAAACAATGGAAATCATATAAGAAGAATTAAAGAAGAGTATAAATGATTGCCAAATAAAAAATAGCATCAATAAAGATACAGAAATTACAGGAGAGGGAAGAGAATCAAATAGGAATTCAAGGGATTAAAAAGTACAATAACAAATAAAATACTTAGTAGAGGGGCTTAAAAAATTTGAGCTGACAGAAAGAATCTACAAACTGGAGATAGGTAAATTGAGATCAAGATAAGATATCCAATCTGAAAAACAGAAAAAAAGTATAAAAAAAAAGAGTTGTGTGGGACATCACAAAGCATATAAACACTTACAAAATGGGAGCCCCATAAAGAGGATAGAGAGAAAATGATATAAAGAATTCTTGAAGAAATAATGTCTGAAATTTTCCTGAAATTGAAGAAAAACATTAATCAATACAACACATCAAAAAAACTTTAATAAAATCCACCTAGGAAAAACTGAAAGAGAAGCACACCTATGCACATGATAGTCATACTGTAAACAGAGAATCTCAAAAGCCATAAGGGAAAAAAAATGATTCATCACATAAAAGGAAAATGCAATGAGATTAACAGCTAACTGTTCATCAGAAAGTATGGAAGTCAAAAAGTGGTAGGACAACATACTCAAAGTGCTGGGGGAAAAGACTCTCAAGCAAGAATTCCATATCCAAAAAACCACTTGACAAAATACAGCATTCTTTCTTGATAAAAACTCTCCACAGTGTAGAATAGAAGGAACATACCTCAATATCATAAAAACCATATATGAAAAACCCACAGCAAATATCACCCTCAATGGGGAAAAACAGCTTTTCCCCTAAAGTCTGGAACATGACAGGGATGTCCATTCACCCCCATTGTTCAACATAGTACTGAAGTCCTAGCCTCAGCAATCAGACAACAAACAGAAATAAAAGACATCCAGATTGGCAAAGAAGAAGTCAAACTCTCACTCTTCACAGACAACATGATACTTCATGAAGAAAACCCAAAAGATTCCACCCCAAAATTGCTAGAACTGATACAGGAATTCAGCAAAGTCATAGGATATAAAATCAATGTACAGAAGTCAGTTGTATTTCTGTACACTAACAATGAGTCAGAAGAAAAAGAAATCAAGGAATTGATCCCATTTACATTTGGAACAAAAACCATAAGATTCCTAGGAATAAACCTAACCAAAGAGGTAAAGGATCTGTACTCTAAAAACTATAGAACATTCATGAAAGAAACTGAGAAGACATAAAGAAATGGAAAAACATTCCATGCTCATGGATTGGAAGAACAAATATTGTTAAAATGTCTATGCCACCCAAAGCAATCTACACATTCAATGCAATCCCTATCAAAATACCAACATTTTTCACAGAGCTGGAACAAAAAGATCCCAAATAGCCAAAGTAGTGTTGAAAAAGAAAACCAAAGATGGAGGCATCATAATTCCAGACTTCTAGCCATTTTACAAAGCTGCAATCATCAAGACAGTATGGTACTGGCACAAAAATAGACACATTGATCAATGGAACAGACCCTCAACTCTATGGTCAACTAATCTTCAACAAAGCAGGAAAGAATATTCAATGGAAAAAAGACAGTCTCTTCAACAAATGGTGTTGGGAAAATTGGACAGCCACATGCAGAAGAATGAAACTGGACCATTTCCTTACACCATACACAAAAATAAACTCTAAATGGATGAAAAACCTAAATGTGAGACAGGAATCCATCAAAATCCTAGAGAACACAGGCAGCAACCTATTGACCTCGGTTGCAGCAACTTCTTAGACACATCTCCAAAGGCAAGAGAAACAAAAACAAAAATGAACTATTGGGACTTTATCAAGATAAAAAATTTTTGTCCAGAAAAGGAAACAGTCAATAAAACTAAAAGTCAGCCTATGGAATGGGAGAAGATATTTGCAAATGCCTTATCAGATAAAGGGCTAGTATCCAAAATCTATAAAAAACATATCAAACTCAACAGCCAAAAAACAAAAAATCCAGTCAAGAAATGGGCAGAAGACATGAACAGACATTTCTCCAAAGAAGACATACAAATGGCCAATAGACACATGAAAAAATGCTCCACATCATTTGGCATCAGGGAAATACAAATCAAAACCACAATGAGATACCACCTCACACCTGTCAGAATGGCTAAAATGAACAACTCAGGAATGCAGAGAAAGGGGAACCCTCTTACACTATTGGTGGGAATGCAAAGTGGTGCAGCCACTCTGGAGAATAGTATGGAGGTTCCTCAAAAAGTTAAAAATAGAGCCACCCTAAAACCCAGCAATTGCACTACTAGGTATTTATCCAAAGGATATAAACGTAGTGATTCGAAGAGGCACCTGCACCCCAGTGTTTATAGCAGCAGTGTCCACAATAGCCAAAATATGGAAAGAGCCCAGATGTCCATCAACAGTTGAATGGATAAAGACAAAGTGGTATATATATACACACACAATGGAATATTACTCAGTCATCAAAAAGAATGAAATCTTGGGGCACATGAGTGACTCAGTTGGTTAAGCAACTGCCTTCAGCTCAGGTCATGATCCTGGAGTCCCGGATCGAGTCCCGCATTGGGCTTCTCCCTCTGACCCTCCCCCTTCTCATGCTCTTGCTCTCTCATTCTCTCTCTCTAAAATAAATAAATAAAATATTTTTTTAAAAAAGAATGAAATCTTGCCATTTGCAACAACATGGATGGAACTAGAGGGTATTATGCTAAGCAAAATAAGTCAGTCAGAGAAAGACAAATACCATATGATTTCACTCATGTGGAAGTTAAGAAACAAAACAGATGAACATAGGGAAAGGGAAGGGAAAATAAAATAAGATGAAAACAGAGAGGGAGATAAACCATAACAGACTCTTAACTACAGGAAACAAACAGGGTTGCTGGAGGGGAGGTGTGTGGGGGAATGCTGTAACTGGGTGATGGGCATTATGGAGGGCACTTGATGTAATGAGCATTATATGCAACTGATAAATTATATGCAACTGATAAATCACTAAATTCTACCTCAGAAACTTAAAAAAAAAAATTCCATATCCAGCAAACTTTCCCTCAAAAATCAAGAACATAAGATAATTTCAGATAAGCAAAAACTGCTTGCTGTCAGACCTATACTACAAGAAATAGTAAAAGGAGTCTTTCAGGCTAAGTTAAAGGACATTAGATTGTAACTTGGATCCACACAAAAAATAAAGAGCATAAATAACATTAAGTGCATAGGTAAATATAAATGACAATACAAATGTATTTTTGTTTGTAATTTTGTTTTTCTCCTATCTACTTTAGAAGACAACTGCAAAAAAAAAAGAGAGAGAGAGAGAGAGAGACAACTGCACAAAGTAATAATTATAAAACTATGTTGATGGGCTTATATATAATGATGTAATTTGTATGACAATAAGCACAGAGGAGGGTGGAAAGAATGGAGCAATAGTGGAGCAAATTTTACCAAAATTGTTTTAAGTTAAGAAGTTAATTGTAAGCTCAAGGGAAACGTCTATGAAAACAACTTGAAAATATAAAATTGAAGAAAGAACAAGGGAATTAAAATGGTACACTAGAAAATAATAAAAAATAGCAAAAGAGAAGATGTAAACCCTACCTGATTAGCAGTTACATTAAATGTAAATGGATTAAACACTTCAATTGAAAGGTAGATATTGGAAGAACTGGTTAAAAACAAAAACAAAAACAAAAAACAAACAAAAAACATGACCCAATTATATGTGGTGGACAAGAGATACATTTTAGATTAAAACACAGGAATAGGTTAAAGATAGAGGAATGGAGAAAGATATACTATGCCAACAGTAACCTAAAGAGCTGAGGTGCTATACCACTATCAGACAAAATAAGCTCTGTAAAAAAATGTTACTAGAGATAAAAAAGGAGTTTTTATAATAAGAGTCAATCCATCAAGAAGATATAACAATTATAAATATTGTTGCATCTAATGACAGAATACAATGTGTAAAATACAATGCACAAAAACACAGAACTAAAGGGAGAAATAAAAAATTCAACAATAGTAATTGAAGGCTTCAATACTCCCTTTCAGTAATGGACATAACAACAAGACAGAAGAACAACAAGAAATTAGAAGATGAACAAAACAAAAACCAAGTAGGCCTATCAAACATCTGTATCCTCCCCCCACACTCCATCATCAACAGAAGACATTTTTCTCAAGTTCAGATGGAACAGTCCACAGGGTTTACAATAAAATAGGTCATAAAACAAGTCTCAATAAATTTAACTGGTTGAAATCATACAAAGTATGTTTTCAGACTATAGTGGAATTAGAAATCAATAAGAAAAGGAAAATCGAGAAAATGACAATACGTAGAAATTAATGCTTTCCTAAATAACTAATAGGTCAAAAAATAAATTACAAAGGTAATTAGAGAATACTTTGAGGTGGAATAGAAATAAAACACAGCATACCAGGACTTACAGAATGCAGCTGAAGCGAAGCAGTGCCTGGGAGAAATTTATAGCTATAAATGCCTACATCAAAGAAGAAGAAGGCATCAATAATCTAACCTTCCACCTTAAGAAACTAGGAAAGGAAGAGTAAATTAAATGCAAAAGAAACAGTAAGAAAAAAGCAGTAAAGATTAGAAAGGAAATGAAATAAAAAATAGAAAAACTCAGGAAAGCTCAATGAAACCAAAAACCATCTCTTTGAAAAGATCAGCAAAATTGGCAAACAGACTAACAAAGAGAAATGAGATAAGACTCAAGTTACAGGGGCATCTGGGTGGCTCAGTTGGTTAAGCGTCTGCCTTTGGCTCAGGTCATGATCCCAGAGTCCAAGAATCGAGCCCCACATTGGGCTCCCCACTCAGGGGAGTCTGTTTCTCCCTCTCACACTCCCCCCTCTTGTTCACTCTCTCTCTCACTGTCTCTCTCTCAAATAAATAAAATCTTAAAAAAAAGACTCAAATTACAAAAATCAGGAAGTAAAGAGAAAATATCAGTACAACTTTAGAGAAATAAAAGGATAATGAGGGAATACTGGGAACAACTGTATGTCCACACATTAGATAACTTAAATGAAGTAGACAGATTTCTTAGAATGATACAAAGTATAGAAACTGACTCAAGAAGAAATTGAAAATCTGAATGATTATAACAAATAAAGGTATTAAATTAGTCATTTAAAAATTTCCCTCCAAAACAGCCCAAGCCCAGATGGCTTCAGTCGTGAAATCTATAAAAGGTTTAAGGAATAATACCAATTCACCAATTCTTCCAAAAGACAGAGAAGGAGAGAACACTTTCCAACTCATTCTATGTGGCTAGTATAACCCTGAAACCAAAATCAGACAAAGACATTATAAGAAAAGAATACAGACTAATACCCATCAGTAATATAGAATCAAAAATACTCAACATAATACTAGTAAACCAAATCCAGCAACAAATAAAAAGTATTACATACCATAACAAAGTGGAATTTATCCCAGGAATGTGAGGTTGGTTTAGCATACAAAACCAATTAATGTAATATATCATATTAACAAAATATAAGGCAAACACTAGATGATCTCATCTGACACAGAAAAAGCATTTGACAAGATCCAATACCCGATCATACTCCAAACATTCGATGTAGTATGAATATCAGAACAGATCTTCCTTGCTCTGATAAAGGCTACCTATGAAAGACCCACAGGTAACATCATAATTAATGCTTTACCCTTTAGATCAGGAGCAAAACACAGATATCTCTTCTCACCATTTCTATCCTAGAGTACACTAGAGGTTCTATCAAGGCAATTGGGAAAGAAAAAGAAATAACAGGAAATCAGATTGGAAAGAAGTAAAGCTATCTCTATTTGCAAATGACATAATCTTGCCAAGGAATCCCTGAGAAAACTATTAGAACTGATTAACAATTTCAGAGAATCTGCAGGAATCAAGATAAATATACAAATATCAATTGCACTCTATACACTAACAATGAACAATCTGGAAAAGAAATTAAGAAATTATTCCATTTATAATAGCATCAAAAACAATAAAATATTAAGAATATATTTTTTAAAAAGTGTAAGACTTACACTCTGAAACTATAAAACACTGTTGAAAGACAAAGCAACATAAATAAATGGAAAGACAGCCCATGTTCATGGATCAGAAAACAATATTGTTAAGATGGCAATAGTTCCCAAATTGATCTGCACATTCAACACAATGCCTATCAAAAACACAGCTTTTTTTTTTTTTTTGCAGAAATTTACAAATTGACTCAAGAAATTCATGTGGAAATAAAATTGAAGTAAAATAACCCTAAACAATCATCAAAAAGAAAACAATGAAAAGAACAAAGTTGGAGGACTCCCAATTCATACTTTGGAAATTTACTACAAAGGTACAGTAACCAAGACAATGCACTGGCATTCAGATAGACATATGGATCAATAGAATAGACTTGAGAGTCCAGAAATAAATTTTTACATTTATGGTCAACAGATTCTTGACAAGCGTGGGGAAAGAATAGTTTTCTCAACAAATGATTTTGGAAAAAAACAAAAAACAAATGATTTTAGGACAACTGGATATCCAAATGCAAAAGAATTATACTGGGTTTTTACTAAAAAAATTAATTCAAAGTGGATCATAAACCTAAAAGTAATAGTGCAGACCATAAAACTTAGAAGCTTTGGTAAATCTTTTTTTTTTTTTCTTAATTTTTTTATTGTTATGTTAATCCCCATACATTACATCATTAGTTTTAGATATAGTGTTCCATGATTCATTGTTTGTGCATAACACCCAGTGCTCCATGCAGAATGTGCCCTCCTCAATACCCATTTCCAGGCTAACCCATCCTCCCACCCCCCTCCCCTCTAGAACCCTCAGTTTGTTTTACAGAGTCCATCGTCTCTCATGGTTCTTCTCCCCCTCCGATTTCCCCCCCTTCATTCTTCCCCTCCTGCTACATTCTTCTTCTTCTTTTTTTCTTTCTTAACATATATTGCATTATCTGTTTCAGAGATACAGATCTGAGATTCAACAGTCTTGCACAATTCACAGTGCTTACCAGAACACATACCCTCCCCAGTGTCCCTCACCCAGTCACCCCATCCCTCCCACCCCACCCCCCACTCCAGCAACCCTCAGTTTGTTTCCTGAGATTAAGAATTCCTCATATCAGTGAGGTCATATGATACATGTCTTTCTCTGTTTGACTTATTTCGCTCAGCATAATACCCTCCAGTTCCATCCACGTCGTTGCAAATGGCAAGATCTCATTCCTTTTGATGGCTGCATAATATTCCATTGTATATATATACCACCTTTTCTTTATCCATTCATCTGTTGATGGACATCTTGGCTCTTTCCACAGTTTGGCTATTGTGGACATTGCTGCTATAAACATTGGGGTGCACGTACCTTTTCGGGTCCCTACTTTTGAATCTTTGGGGTAAATACCCAGGAGTGCAATCGCTGGATCATATGGTAGCTCTATTTTCAACTTTTTGAGGAACCTCCATACTGTTTTCCAGAGTGGCTGCACCAGCTTGCATTCCCACCAACAGTGTAGAAGGGTTCCCCTTTCTCCGCATCCCCGCCAACATCTGTCATTTCCTGACTTGTTAATTTTAGCCATTGTGACTGGTGTGAGGTGGTATCTCATTGAGCTTTTGATTTGGATTTCCCTGATGCCCAGCGATATTGAACACTTTTTCATGTGTCTGTTGGCCGTTTGGATGTCTTCTTTGGAAAAATGTCTGTTCATGTCTTCTGCCCATTTCTTGATTGGATTCTTTGTTCTTTGGGTGTTGAGTTTGATGAGTTCTTTATAGATTTTGGATACTAGCCCTTTATCTGATATGTCATTTGCAAATATCTTCTCCCATTCTGTCAGTTGTCTTTTGGTTTTGTTGACTGTTTCCTTTGCTTTGCAAAAGCTTTTTATCTTGATGAAGTCCCAATAGTTCATTTTTGCCCTTGCTTCCCTTGCCTTTGGTGATGTTTCTAGGAAGAAGTTGCTGCGGCTGAGGTCGAAGAGGTTGCTGCCTGTGTTCTCCTTTAGGATTTTGATGGACTCCTGTCTCACATTGAGGTCTTTCAACCATTTGGAGTCTATTTTTGTGTGTGGTGTAAGGAAATGGTCCAGTTTCATTCTTCTGCATGTGGCTGTCCAATTTTCCCAACACCATTTGTTGAAGAGACTGTCTTTTTTCCATTGGACATTCTTTCCTGCTTTGTCAAAGATTAGTTGACCATAGAGTTGAGGGTCCATTTCTGGGCTCTCTATTCTGTTCCATTGATCTATGTGTCTGTTTTTGTGCCAGTACCATACTGTCTTGATGATGACAGAAGCTTTGGTAAATCTTAATGTCACTGGATTGGGCAATGGATTCTTAGGTATGACTCTAAAATATAAGTAAAAGAAAAATATAGATTAAGTGGGCTTCCTCAAAATGTAAAACATTTATGGTTCAAAGACATCAAGAAAGTGGAAAGACACCAAACGTGTTAAAATATTTTCTAGGCATTATTTGATAAGGAATTTATATCTAGAATATATAAAGAGCTCTACAACTCAATGATAAAAAGACAACTCAATCAAAATCATGAGTAGACATTTCTCCAATGAAAATATACAAATGGCCAATAAGCATATTAGATGATTCTCAACATTAGTCATTATGGAAATGCAAATTAAAACCATAATGAGATACCATTTCATTCCCACTAGCATGGCTAAAAGAAAAAGATAGAAAATAGTAAGTGTTAACAAGGATGTGGAGAAACTGGACTTTCATTCATTTCTGGTGAGATTGTAAAATGGTTTAGTCATTCTGGAAAATTGCTTGGCAGTTCCTCAAAATATTAAATATAGAGTTCCATATGGCACAGTAATTCCACTCCTAAGTTATATACCCAAGAGAAATGAAAAACTATCCATATAAAAACTTGTATGAGAATGTTCTTTGCACCATTATTCATCATAGCCCAAAAGTGGAAACAACCTAAATATTTCTTACTTGATGGATAGAACAAAATGTGATATATCTATACAATGGAATATAACTTAGCAATTAAGAAGAAATGAAGTATTAATGCATGCTACAACATGGATGAACCTTGAGAACATAATGCTAAGTGAATGAAGCCAGTCACAAAGGATCATATATTGTATGATTTCATTTATATGACATATCTAGAATAGGCAAATCCTTAGGGACAGAAAGCAGGTGTTCAGTTTTGGGAGACGGGGGCAAGAGGAGAATGGAGAGCAACCACTAATGGGTAGTTTCTTCTGGGGGGTGATGAAAAGTTTCTGGAATTAGATAGTGGTAGTTGTTCTACAACTCTGTAAATATACCAAAAACCACTGAGTTGCACAGTTTAAAAGGGAGAATTTTATGGTATGTAAATATCTCATTAAAACTATTATTGAAAAACATAAGGAAATGTTTAACAGGCAAAAATGGCCACACTTCACTCTCCCTCACCCAATATCCCTCTATTCCCCTGAGCTTCCTCTTCTCCACCGTTCCTGTCTCTGGCTGTGCTTTCCTTCCACTCTCTAAACTTTCCTCTCCCTCTCACTCACTTGCCTGGAATTCATGGTCTGGTTCAAGACTGAAATCTGTAAGGCCCTCTGCCACATCCCCTTGCTTTGCCTATGAGGACTCTGAATCACTGGGAGAAGTGACCAACCCACAGAGTTAAGGAGTGATAGTGCCAGGGGATCTACGATGAGCAGTGTTCTCTCCATGGCCCCTTGGGGCTTTCTATTCACCCATGAAGGGAAAGGACCTGCTATAGGATCTCAAACTCTGGGGATTCTCCTCCTTCCCAGGGACTTCCTAAGCCACAGGTTAACTTCAGAACCTTTCAAACTAGACTTCCTTCATCCTCAGTGTCCTCTTCTTCTCTCCCCAGCACCCGCATTACATTCTCCTTTTCTCATCTACTCCTTACCCTAACCACCTTTTTCCTTCCTCTAACTCAAGCAGCTTTCCTCAAACCCCCCTTCTGTCCTTCATTTATTCCCTACATCCCCTCCAGTGTCTCTGTTGCTGCATCTTCAGGGCCCAATCTCTCAAATCTGGCCATAGAACAAGAAAAGATAGGTGGCTTGAGCCATGTGATAGTCTCTGAAAGAATTAAAGTCCATCACTAAATTTCCCTGCAGAGTATATAATAGATAAAAGTAACAAGTAGCTCTTTAATATGCATTGTTAGCTTCTGAAGATGGAGGCATCATTATTCCCTGCACATGTCTCATCTTCTTCATACCCCCAAGCTAGTATGAGTGATATCTAACAAAGGAAAACAAAAGTCAAGCTTTCACCTCTTTGAGGAGTAGTAAGTCCTCCCAAGAGCTTAAAAATTGGTTAAGCATAAGAAATTAACTGATACTTAGACCATGCGAGTGAATACTTTGCATCATTTGAGGATACACACACACACACAAAAATATTCTCCAATGACTAGTACTGTTTGGGGGTGGGTTGTTTGTAATAGATGACCTTTCCTCCTATAATTATGAGGATTTCCTAAGAACTAATCAACTTCTGAACTAGGAGTCTTGCACTTTCACTTTGCACTCAGCCCCACAAATTATAAAGCCAGTCCTGGCTGGCCGACATCCATGAGAAGAGGGGTCATGTCCTCTTCTTCCTCCCCTCCTGTTTTGCAATAGATTTCCTGTTCTTCTACTCCTGCTATGGGAGATAGAAAGGGAAAATGTGAGGGAGAGTTTAGAAGGATATATTTTTCCCAGTTATATAAATAATCAGTTCAGAGTCATTATTCTATACTTCCCTAGGAAAATGAAGGTTTTTCGGGTTTTCTTTTTAAGGACCAAAGGGTCAATCATGTAAGATGCAAAATAAAGTGTTTGTGTATGTGTGATGTCCGTGTGTGTATTAAACAAGTAGCATTCACTGTGTGCCAGATCTTACATCAAGAACTTTATGTAAATCATCTCATTCATTACTCAGAACATACTATGAAGTAAATGCTGTTATTATCCCAACTTACAGATGGAGAAAATGATGCTTAGAAAGATTAAATCACTTGCCCCAGATCACATAACAAGCAAGGGACACAACTCTATTGACTCCAGATCCTATCTAACTGCAAAACCCATGTGTTCCAACTCTCAGCTGTGCTGCCTGTGCTGGAGTGGGTTTGCACATAACTTCCATGAGAAACAACTACTGAGTGCTGACTATGTGCCAAGCATTTCTTATCTATGAATTTATTTAATCCTTACTACACTCTGTGACATGGATACTTTTATTATTTCCATTATATAGACAAGACAACAGAAGTTAAGCAAATTGTCCAAGGTCACCCTACTAGAAAGTGTTGGATATGGATTTTTAAATCACACTATCTGTCTCTAGAATCTGACCTTTAACCATGACCTCATTCTGCCTCAGCATAGGAGAAATTACCCAATAGAACATAATCCAAGATCTCTTCTGAGCGTAAATCAGTATGGAAAAATTACCAGGTTATTTCTTTAAAATTAGCCCTTCTTCTAAGCTGACTAAGGAGTATAATATTCTGACATGAGAATGCCCTGATATATTTCCAGGACTCGCCACTCAAGGACTGACCATCAGTATACCCCATAGCAGTCACCGTGTCCTTATCTCCCACCTTCTCCAGAATTCCTGTGTCATTCCATGAAGATATGACTTCTTTCTCCCTCAGTCTTCAAAGGTCTCTTAGCACCAACTATTGAACCTCTTATTGTAAGAGACATGAGGAAACAGGCATCTAGCCCACATATATTGATGGCCATCTCCTCACCTACCCTCATCAAGCCACTCTGTCCTTCCTCTGGCCTGGGACTTGCTAGGTCAAATAGAATCAGCTCACTCTGAACACAAGCCATGGCTGAAGAGGGACAGTGGCCAATGGGAGAATTTCCAGATGAATAAGATGACCTTCAGGTGCTCCTGTGTTTTCTCAGCCCACCATCTCTGCCTAGTCTTTTTCAGTGAATACCTTTTTTTTTTCCATAAGAACACAGTCCTGCTTTCTCTCCCCAGAGTGGCCACAATGTAGGAAACCACACACTGACCTATATGTTGTGACAACCCTGACATATGTGGTTTAGAAATGCACCCGTTGAGCAGGGGTTGGGTCACTAATCTTAGCAGTATCACTGGATTATTTCACTGGTTTGTCATGCAAGTTCTAGAGATAGAAGGGGTTTTTCCCTGATCGGGGGGTGGAGGAAAAAGAAGAATGAAGAAGGGGAATTACTTGTGACATTCACCTTCCCACTGTACTAGATGACGTGGTAAGATAATTTCAAAGGACACTGATAAAAATATTAACAGTTCTGACCCCCAGAATGGACTGAATTGCTATAACGTAGTATTCAAAGACAAGTTGGATTTTCCTCCAAAACATCTAGAGTATGCCTAGAGAAGGTTCTCAATAGGTATCTGAATTAATACCAACTTGTATTTGTTTGTATTAATTTCCTGCATGCACATTTGCTCCCTACTTCCCCAGCTAGATTATAAGCTCCTTGAGGGAAGGAAATTTTTAACAATTCTGTGGCATGGTCCATTTTACATTTCATAGTTCTGAGCATACTATAGGAATCCACAATCAAAGATATCTTAGAGGAGTTGAGTATCCAAGAGATAGAAGCTCCTTCCTCAGAGCCCTCAAGATAACTCAGAAATTTTTCAGATTTCCAGGGGTACAAGCTATTAGTTTGTTAAGCCATCTTGAGATGGGAACAATGCTTGTGTTTGGGGCTTAGGATAAGAAAATGAAATCTACATTAGGTTCTTCAAATCAGACATTTAACTTAAGTGAATAAATAAAGACATGTGTACACTTTGAAAGGGAAATTTCACCCAGAGAACTTAACATCTGGCAAAGTTCTACTATCTTGGGGAATACTGTACTTCATTGAAGCCCAAATGAATTTAAGAGTAGCAAGATTTAGTTCTCATATCCTACCTCTTTTTTAAAATATAATAAACTCTTACATTTGCACACAATTTTATATTTTTCAAAGACTTTTTGTAGTCATTATAAAATTTGAGTTCTTATTGACCCAATGGGCTAAGGCAGGAAAACATACACCCAGAGAAATTAATTGATTTGCCAAATGTCAGAGTGTTCAGGGAAACTAGTATTAAAAACCCAGAGGGTTTTTAGTGCAGTATTATTTCTCCATGGTCATCCACTTCATAGACAAACATTCTTTCATTCAATTTGTTGACAAGAATGCCTTGAATATGAATTTCAATAAAGTTTACAAAGCACAGAAGTTACATACATGTAATCTACCCAGATTCCAATGCATCTTATTTCTTTTCTTCAGTTTTATTCTTGACTGTGGTTTACAACTCCTAATTTATCATCTACATCTTTTTCATAATTTCTGTTTTCTGGCTTTATGTTTCAGCAAGTTCTTTGCTGAAGTTATTGTCCACTCAAGCTATTGTCCAGTTGTTTAGACCAACCTGAGTGTGGGATGTGTGTGCATGTGTGTGTGATTTGACAACTAAGGTTTGTTTATTTGGTTTTGGCTTATTTACAATTTCTCTTCTTACAAAAATGTGAAGGTTTTTTTTTTTTTTTTCCAAGTAGGATGAACACATTTTTGTGTTGCATTTTTATCTCCCAAGGATTTATTTTTTTAATGGTTCTGTCTTTTTTTAATGGGTTACACAAAAACAGAAGTACTTGTGTGCAGGCAGTTTATTTGGGAAGTGATCCCAGAGTAAGTGAGGAAAATAAGGAAAGGAGAAGAGCCAATAAGGGATATGCTAACATGTGGGCTATCAGTGTGGGCAACTGGGGGAGATCTTTCCTGAGGACTTTCCGAGAAAAAAATGGAATTCATCTCTGGATCTTACCCTTTCCCTTGACACATACACACATGTGCACACATACAGGCACACACTTCCAGGTAACATTTGCTTGCACTGAAAGTTGATCTTTGAGATGTGAAAAAAGGCCAACGTTAGGAATCCAGATGGTCTCATATTTGTAGTGAAGAAGTTCTGGCATGAGCTAATGAAACTGGCACACTAAGTTAATAAATGCTTGACCATTCTACTCAAAGGACACTCTGGTTAACCTGATTGATTTATGAACTTGTTGTGCTGAAGTTGACCAATCACTGGTAAGACTAGCTAAGACCAGGACAAACCCGGAATAATCCTTTTAAATTGCACAGGAGGGACCAATGTAAACAAAAGTAACCTCTGTGATGACACACCCTGAATCTTCCCTCTCCATTCATCATGTTTATAATGTCATTTAATGAACATGTGGTCCCATGATTTCTGAATGTGAGTGCTCAGAAGGGAGGACACCTTCCTTTTTCCATATATCCAATTAGCATATTGCATTCAACCTAAGTACCCCATGACATCCTGACCTCATTCTTAAATATACCCAACCCAGCCCTTCAAGGAGGCAGATTTGATCATTTTTCTCCCCTCTCCTTGCTTGGCACTTTGCAATAAAACCAGCTGCAAAACTGGTGTCACTGCTTGTGCTACACATCAGGCAATGGATGTTTGTCTGGTAACATTAATAGGTATAAAGAAAACTTTGTCAGAACTGGAACAAATCTACTTCTGCCCTCAAAGCCTAAATGTCTAAGATAATGATGGAAATAGTCAATGCTGTTTTATGACCCATGAACAGAACTTTGCCCATCCTCAGACTCAATCTTCAAATGGTGAAAGAGGCTAAGGTCAAGATCAAAGATTATTAGTAGCTACTTAAAGCCAACCCAAGTACAATACTGTTTGAAGATAAACTCACAATAGAATAAACTCAACAATGAACTTAGCAAAATCTCCTTAAGATGTTTGACTTTAAGGAAAATAGCTTGACCTGTTCCAACTTGGGCAAAGCTTTCTTGATACCTATTAGGTGGTGCTAGAGCTTATGCCTGACTAATATGAGCACCATCTGTGTTTCTGATCTTGATCTTTTTTCCCTGACATCAGAGATCCTAAGTGATGACATGGAGCAATAAATTTAGTTGTTCCTAGTATCATTCACAGATAATTTATAATCTTCGGAAATATTACCTTATTATGTTTTTCAGTAGTTAAATCCTACATCACCTATAGATCCTTATGTAAAAGCCTCTTCTGCTATTAGGAATCCTATTGTTTCTAATAATAATAACCAACTGAAAATCTTTAAGTTTTCTTTTCTAGAACCTACAAAGATTTCCACTTGAAGACACATTCATTTATCCCCTGTGCAGATTTAATTTTACTACAATATCTCCATGCCACATTAACATAAATGTTAGCACTTAGAAGGAAAGGTATTTGACAAAAAGCATCAAAATATGAGAAAAATGCTGCTGGGAGGACAGATAGTTTTCTCTCCCAAAATTAACCAGAAAATAGTAACAAAGAAAGTAACCAGATGTTAATAAGTGATTACACCTAAAGGTACCATTTACACATAAAAGAATGTAATTGTATGTATTGTAATTCAAGACATTTCAGGAAAATATATGTAAGTGTGAGCTCTACCTTAAAGGACCCTACACAACTGACCACATGTCTATTTCACTTTCTAAGCCTAATTAATTAAGAACTCAGTAGCAATCTACAAGGTAAGGTGTTTTTCACAAACACCTTATACAACCTTCATAAGAACTTTGTGGAATAAGTATCAATGTCTTGATTTTACAGATGGTAAAATGAAGCTCAGAAAAGTTAAATGATTCACCTAAGGTCACACATCCAGTAGAGGCAAATCTGGGACTTCCTCGGGGTCTGAGATCCAAACTGAATTCCCTTCCCACTGCACTAGGACTGGCTTCCACACATGAGGACATGATTCTTTTGTGTCCAGAAAGATGCCAAACACACTATTGCGTAAGTTGTCACTGAACAACTTTAAATACAGGCACAAGAAAGGGAAGAAAGAGAGTGGAAGAGGGAGCAAAAGAACAGAAGGGATTTTTTTTTTTTTTAAGTTTGAGAACACTAATGGTTTCTAAGCAGTTGAACTAAAGATAATAAGGAATTTTCTTAAAAACTTTCTTCATGATAGTTCTAGATACCTCAATAGTCTTTATCTCTCTGACTGACTAAAATTCCAGATCTTTTCATTTCTGACCTGGTGTACCAATCATGAAGTAATTGGTATCAATTCTTAAATGGAAAAGTAGTTATGCCACAAGAAATTTAGATCATCATATACTTGTAAACCTGTGATTAATTTACTTGAATTAAGGAATTCTTCCTACTCTCTGATGGGTACACATGGAAGTTAAACTAAGCTCTCTGAAGCCTTCTCTGATAAGCTGTCAAGTAGCCAAACTTGACTGAGAATCATTTCTGATATAATTGCCCCTAAGTCCTTCCATTTCTTTAAGCATTTCCATATGAAAAAAAAGGGGGTTTTTATTCTGGCTGTTTTTAATGATAGAAAGCATTACTGAATATTAACAATTTCTTGGATATGGTGCCAAATAGATATAAAATAATAACACTGGAGAGGAGATACCAATGCTGAAAGATCCAACCCAAGCTAAACTGTATTCTCTTTACTGCATTATCACATCTTCAAAAGCAGTTATGCCAACATGGCATCATTTCTTGGATTTATCTGCAGAATATGGTCACTTCTCAGTCATTTCACTTCTACAGTAACTTCCCATTAAAAATCCCCACAGAGGGGCACCTGGGTGGCACAGTCAGTTAAGTGTCTGACTCTTGATCTCAGTTCGGGTCTCAGTCTCAGGGTCATGAGTTCACACCCCACATTGGGTCTACGCCCAGCATGGAGCCTAAATTTAAAAAAAATCCCAAAAGAGTGACAGAATCCAAGAATTTCAGAGTCAGAAGGGACCTCTGAGATTGTATCTGCTTCCATGTGTATAAAGATAGCAATGAAATCTATTTGTTGCTACCTGTATAAAGTTAATGGGCAGAATTTTCTTCTTTTAAGCAAGGTATGATTCAGAGGTGGCAAATTAGGGTGAAGCTAGACTCCCCCTGACTACGCTCACACCCAAATTCAGCCTGGTAGAATGAAGGGAATGGGGTAAAGGGAAGAAAAGGGAGCAAATCCATAATCTTACGTGTAGTGAGTTACCACAAGGTACTGAAAGGAAGCAGGGGTGAGTGTATGCGTGCCACATAGAGAAATACCTAGTAGAAGATGACTATTAAGAGACATCAGGCCCTAAGTAATGTTTTAAGTTTGCTTATGGCTCTGCTCCCTCTTCCTATGGGACATTATTCCCATATCAAGCTATGCAATGAAGAAAAGCAGCCTGCTAACACATGTTAAATGTGTGGTTAAAAAAAAAAAAAAAAACATGAGAAGGAAGTAGTTTGCATAGTCCAAGTCAACCCTCATATTTCAAAACAAAATCAAAGAACACAACTTTCTATACCTCATCCAAATCCTTCTGTCTTAGCTTCTCAAATAAAAGTATAGAGTCCTCGTGTACATCCCCCTCCTCTCAAATTTTATGTTGGAGTACCTCACTGAATAGGCCTGCTTCCATCAAGAAAAGCTCACAGAATATATCTGCTGGGTAATCACTATCCACAACAGATAAATGAGAATGTTCACAAAGCTCACCGTTTTGAAGGAGTTGGGGACGATACGATCTGTTATTCCTGGAGCCAGATGTCCCCATATTGTCATCAGCTGGATTCTTCCCTCCGTTGCCGTTAAGAAGAAGAAAAGTCTCTCTATTCCTTCTCAGCACCACCTTAGCATTCTCTATTTGCTGGTTCTCTCCACCACTACCATCTTGTTTCTCCATCTTCACTCTTTGTCTTCCTTTCATCCTCTTCCACTCCCTGAAGCAGCCATCACACTCTTCGCTCTGCTAATGTGATGAGGCACAAAACTCATCTGATACACAATATGTCAATGGAGTTCATATTGATTGCCTGATAACAAAGCAAAACCAAAATATAAACAATTCAGTCATGTTCCATTTTAGAGAAGTTCGGTAATTCGCTGTTGTCAAGCAGGATGCGAGCTATTTCCAAATGTCTGCAGCTACTTCAATTCTAAATATTAGAAAGAAACAAAAATGCAGGGCTGGCCTTGCATGAAAGCAGTGGATCCCTTCAGTATAATTTGGGACCCAAAACAGGATGCTAGAGATTAGGAGAGGATAACAAGGATGTGAATGGGGGAAGAATAAATGCTATAGATTCACAGAGCTACCAGAAACTTAAGAGATCATCTGACTGAACTGCTTAATTTTTACAGATGAGAAGATAGAGTGCCATGGGACTTTAAAAGATTATTCAAGATCACCTTGCTACTTAGAAGCTGCCAAGACTTAATTCTCCAATGATGCAATTTTTTGGTTTATTTTTTAATTGTATTACTTTTTCAAAAAAGGGGGCCTTGCACACCAACCATCTACCATATACCATATAACCAGATTCCTTTTTCTTTCATGTTAATAACTAGACTTCATTTTTCACCCACTCCATATCTGACCCATTGTCTCTTATATCTGGAATGCATGTAATTTGCTCATCTTCTCATTTTACCTCCTTGGTTTCATGATTTTGGAAGTGACTTTGGTCCCTCACCCAGGTCTTTGTTTCTAGTACTTACTCTCTGCTTAATCCTCAGCTCAACACATGATGCCCCAAATAGCTCCCATTCTCCATTGTCAACTTCTCATTTCCATTCATTCCTTAGGGCACTCAGAAATGAGTTAGATGTAGCCCTGCTTCCCTCCCCCAGTCTGAGCTTACAGAAAACTCTGTAGATTGGATGCTATACTTGCAGGGATTCGGGCTAACAATCAGCATGGATTCCTTGAGGTTTCACGGTGTACAACTCCTAGAGTACAGATCCCTTATATATAACAAGGACCTCCACCTAGCAGCCTTAGTGTAAGTTCACACACCAACAACTCTGACCCAAGAACCAATGCAATGGAGGCTCACAGAAACCTGAGTTGCCACATCCTGAACAACTAATATTTTCTCAAAAAATGCAACCTATCCCAGGCTGTGACTGACTCTAGAAGAACCCAGATGCCTCCACGCCACAGTTATCTCTACAGATGGCAGCTGGGTCTGGTTGGTCTTTACCAGACTCACATTTCTGGTATCCTCTCTCATCCCATGATTTAATCTCTTCTATACTTTCATCATTATCACTGTTCTATGCTTCTTCTCCTTTACATCTTCCCTAACAATCTTTCACACACTTTCAGTCACCCCTTGGGCACATCCACAACGTGTCAGTCAGAATTGTTCCAGATTCAAAAGACTGAATGCAGCCACCCCACTCTCTGAATGTCTTTTACTCTTCCATTTCTTTCACTCAGTTACCCTCCCTATACCTGCTTTTTATCTTAACCAGATTCATCAATCCTGTGACCCCCCCCCCATCTTCTCCCAGTTAGCCTTTTTGTTTCCACTTCCTTCCTTAGCTGGCTCTAAATATTTAAAAATGCAGCACACCATTCCTAGGGAATCTCATCCATTCCTACTGGGTCAGACAATATCAAATCTTGTCTCCAGCTCAGATCTCCTCTTAAAGGTCATCGATACATTAAACTAATGGACCTTTCATCACTGAAGATTTCATAGACACCAAAAACTTAACATCTCCATAATTCAACCAATTATTTTCCTAGTAGATTTGTTCTCCTAAAATAGACTAAGTTCTGGCATCTATTAGAGAGAAAATTGCTTTCATCTATACCATGACAGCTGCCTGCCTATTTAATAACCTAAACAGAAAATTCAAATCATAAAGTATGCCTCATGGCTTCCCCTACTGCTGCTACCTTGAGAAAGCATAGACTCAGATCCCCTAGACAGTTATCAACAATAACTCTTTAGTAGGGCTGCTTTTAGGCAATAGTGATAGAATTAACCAAAAATGGTTACAACTCTTAAAGCTATCCACTGTCATCTACATATGGTCTGGTTGACTACATTTTGGGTCTTCCCACTGTGAATCCTGATTGACTTGCTCTGTTATATGACCGGATAAACTTCCCTCATCTCTTAGTCTGGCATTTCAGATACAGCTTGCCTATAATCTTTGCTCATGAAATAGTTTCTCCTCAGTCATCTAGCCCAAGCCACACATTTCTTATGAGTTACTTCTTTACTGCCCAATGACCTACTTAATGTTTGCAAGTTTATTAATCACCTAATCACCTATTAATCACCTAATCTTTACTTATGCATTGCTTGAGTCCTTCACTATAAGCTTCATAAAGACAGTGACATTTTTGTTTACCACATTGTATCTTCAGTGCCCAGAACAGTAGTTGGTGCATAATAAGTGCCCAACAAATAAATATTTGTTAAATGCGTGAAAAAAAATGATGGCTCTCTGTTTTCTCGTTGGCAACTTATGGTTGGAGGAGAAATGAATCAAAAAATATTACTTTGGATTTTTAACAGCTTAAAATTAAGAAAGATGAGAGAGAAGAAAAATACTGGGGAGAAAAAAAAGTCTAAGTATAAATATGTATATTAAGGGGTGCCTGGGTGTCTCAGTCGGTTGAGCGGCCAACTCTTGATTTCGGCTCAGGTCATGGTCTTAGAGTCCTAGGATTGAGTCCCACATCAGACTCTGCACTTAGCAGGGAGTCTGCTTCAGGATTCTCTGTCTCCTGCTGCTCGTCCCCCTGCTCTCTCATTCAAATAAATAAATAAAATCTTAAAAAAAATAAAAATATGTATATTAAGCAAATAAGTATATTAAATACATAGCTATAAATAAGAGATTTAGTGGTGAAAAAAATTAAGGTAGAGAACACTAAATAGTTAATAAGAAAAAAGATTTGTGAAAGAAAATGTGGAGAAGGTCAAGAAGTAGAATAGCACCTAGGTAATTAAGAAGTATAAAACTTTGCATCCCTGATAATGAAGCTCTCCTTGGTTGGGAGTTGAATCTGTTATAATAGCAATAATGATAGCCATCATTTATTGAACTTTAATTATGTGTCTTGCACTCATAAATGCTTTAAACACAGAACTACAAAGGCGACACACTTTGGGACAACCAGGCAAAGAAAGCAGAGATGAAATCAACTGAGTTGGGCATGGGTAATGAGAACTGTATGAAAAGAAATCACATCTGGAGAATTTTCAATATAAGACTTAACACTGGGGGTGCCTGGGTAGCTCAGTTGTTAATCATCTGCCTTTGGCTCAGGTCATCATCCCAGGGTCCTGGGATCGAGCCCTGCATCGGTCTCTGCTCGGCGGGAAGCCTGCTTCTCCCTGTCCCACTCCGCCTGCTTGTGTTACTGCTCTCGCTATCTCTGTCTCTGTCAAATAAATAAATAAATAAATCTTTAAAAAAAAAAAGACAACACTGAAAGTGTAAAAAACTCAACTGTGTAACTATGCTCAGGTACTAAGATTCTTTAAGCTGTAATAATGCAATTCATTGAATTCGTGGTCGTGGGCAAACTGTGGTGCTACCTGTAACTCACTAACCATTCTACAATGTTTATAGCACCCCACTTTGTGAAAGGTAATGGGAAGACAGAAATACATAAGACAAATCTCAGTCCTAGAGACAGAGACCTGAAAGATGCCAGATGATTAAAGGCACAGGACAATGATGCCTACATAGGAGTCCAAAGTAGAAGTGACTCCCTGACTATAGGAGTAATAATGATAACATTTGGAAAGGACTTTAACAGAGGAAGATCAGACAGAAGCTTTTTCAGGGAGGGGGATTTACAGGACAGAATCCTTTGTTTCAGCACCAAAGACAACTGAGCACGTGTTCTTGTCTGAGGAACTGAGGTTATCATGGGCTTTCTCAATCTCCTTATACTACATCTCATCTATAACTGCATCCTCTCCTTTCCTTTCCTCCAGTCCCTGGGAAAGGGGAGAACTTTCTCCTGTTTCTGTTTCTCCCATCTCCTTGTAGATCTTATTCTGTTGATTATTCAAATCCTCTTGCTACTCTTCCTCAATCTCTTTATTGTCTATAAACTTGGTCATATCCTTCCCTTTCAAAACATATGTATTTGACCTTAAAACACAATCATCCATCCAAGATACTGCCTTCTGTTTTTTCCTCCTTTTTGAGGTCAAATTTATAGAAGGAGCAGATTATCCTACTGCTTTAACTCCATCCCTTCAGGCCCTACCACTCTACAGAAACAACTCCAGCAAGATCCACAAAACCCCTTAATTGTCAAATGCAAAGGAATATTTCAATGCTTATCTAATTGATTATGCTATTGCCCTGTTTCCCAAAGAGTGTTTCTTAGTGCTATTATTAATAATAGTTATGTAAAAAGAAAGGAGAGTGATTCATGGCCAAATAAGCTTTGGAAACTTTACTTTGGAAATTAAAACTATGGGTTTCTTTACAGCAAGACTTCTCAGAGATAGTAATAGGCTAGTGTGCACGTACGTGCGTGTGTGTGTGTGTGTGATTCTGCAAGAGAAGTACGTAGATTTCAGCATTTCTCACAATAGTTGACCACAAACTAATCTTCCAAATAGCATTTCATGGGAGGATTATTCCTTGGAACAGTCTTTGAGAAATACTCTTTCTTACCCTTTGACACAGATGACCATTGATATTTTGATATTTTTTGATATTTTTTTGATATTTTTCCTCCTTTGATTCTGATACCTCAGTTTTTGCTCTCCTCTTATATCCTTCCACTTCTCAATCAAACATTGCTTTCTCTACCCAAACTTTAAAATTAGTATTTTGCTTGCCTCTATATTAGATCTCTTCCTCTGAGTGTTTTTTGAATAATCTCATTTGCCATCCTGATTTTACTACTGTCTATGAACTACTGATTCTTAAATCTATGTGTTTAATCAAGATCTCTCACCGCATTTCAGAGCATACATCTAAAGGTCTTCTTAACTTTCCCACTTAAATATATCCCAAATACCTCTAACTCAACATGTCCAGAACTTTTTCCTGAAACCCTGATCCTTTTCTTGTGTTTCCTATCATGTTGAGGAATACCACTCTCCATTCAATCGTCTAAGCTAGAAAATCACCCAAGACTTTTCCTGCCTTCCCTTCACATATTATTAGTCACAAATCCTACAGCTGTCCAAACTATGTAAATACTATACATACCTACAGCCTATAGATATCTAAACTATCTAGGTTTCTTCATTTACTGAACAAGTATTTATTGAGCACTAACTATACACCAGGTACCAGTCTAAGTGCTTTAGATACAGCATCAAACAAAATAGATAAGATCCCTTCTACCATGAGACTTACATTTTAGTAGGGACAACACAAACCATATACATGTGTTATAGGCTGAATGTGCCCTCCCCAAATTCACATGTTGAAATCTTAATTTCCAATATCTCAGAACTTGACTGTATGGAGATAGAGTCTTTAAGGAGGTAATTCAGTTAAAATGAGGTCAATTGTATGGGCTCTAATCTAATATGACTGGTATCCTTACAAGAAAAGAGATTAGGACAGACATGTGAAGACACATGGAGAAGAGGCTATCTATAAGCCAAGGAGAGAAGCCTCAGAAGAAACCAACCCTACTGACACCTTGACCTTGGACTTCTAGCCTCCAGAGAAAATAAATTTCTATTGTTTAAGCCACTCAATCTCTGGCACTTTGTTTTGGCAGCCCTAGCAATCCAATACAAAATGTAAACAGATTTAAAAAAAAAAAAAATTTAGGGATGTCTAGGTGGCTCAGTCATTTAAGAGTCTGCCTTTGGCTCAGGTCATGGTCTCAGGCTCCTGTGAGTGAGTCCTGCATTGGGTTCCTTGCTGAGTGGGGAGCCTGCTTTTCCCTCTGTCTTCCTTCCCCACTTGTTCTCTCTCTCTCTCTGACAAACAAATAAATAAAATCTTTAAAAAAAGAAAATTTTAGATGGTGAAAAGTGCTGTGAAGGAAATAAAACAGAGAAATGTGATGCAAGGACTAATGCTCAGAGATAAGGACCAGTCTAGCATATTCTAGGGAAAAAGATGGATAGAAGGAAAAAGTGACAGGAAATGAGATCAGAGAAATGGGCAGGGCCAGATCCAGAAAGAAAGCTCCAGCCCTGACACAGCTGCAACTCTCACACAAAAGTAAGAAGAGGAAGGAACACACTGTCCTTACCTTCCCATGTTGAAGTCAGTGCAGGAGAGAAAGCATTAAGTCTGTTCCCTGCTTTAAAGCAAACCCTAACTTGTAAGACACCGGACTCAACCCAGAGGACATCAGACTCTTACCCATAAGATTAGCTACTCCTGCCCCTTTGGAGAAAACATGTAAGAGGTAGAAAGAAACACAGAAACCACACCTCAGCTACTTCCCAGAAAGTATGGAGGGTTTGGAGGGACTTCCTTTCCATATGGGCCATAGAGGAATATGGAATGGGGAAGAAAAGAGTCTTCCTCTAGAATGCACCTAAATTTTCACTATTAATTTCATGAATCATCACACTTTCAGGATTTCTACTAGTCAATAACATGTAAACACATTCACTCTACTCCTCAGCAAAGCTGAGGTTGCATGATAAGCTGAGGCTGACAGGTGGAAAGGTTGTGAGCCATCCTGAAGAACCATTTCTATGAGCTGGGTGATATAGGCTATTTTAAAAGACTCTAAGGGCACATAGTCCATCACAGGCCCTTAGAATTTGCTTAAAACTTACATAGACTTGGGCCCATTTTACATCGGCAGCCATAGTCAGAATAGCAATAACAGCCCCAAGAGCAATAAACATCCATGGACTATCTACTGGACACAAGTTGTGCAGGCCTGGAGGAATAGAATATAAAGTTCCATCCCAAACTTTAAGGTATAGTTTGGAAACTGCTATACCCAGGGTTTGCCTTGTTTATAGAATTTTGTCTTCTAGATAGTAGATTTTTATACCACCAAACATACTGGCCTTTATAAGATGAAAAGGTTTAGGGAAATTTTCCAAATAATTATCTGGTACACAGATATAACTAAAACCTACATGGTAGACAGAATTCTAAAGAATTCTGAAGAACCCCCACAAGGTTCCCATCCCCTGGCTATTCAACACTAATCTAAGTATTGCTGTGAAGAGATTTTGCAGATGAAACTAAAGTTACTAATCAACTGACTTTAACATAGGAAAATTTCCTGGATTATCTGGATAGATCCAATGTAATCACAGAAGCCCTTAAAAGCAGGAGTGAAGGCAGAAGAGTCAGAAAGATGTGGAAGAAGAGGTAAGCAGAGGGAAATGCAGAAGGGGAAAGTCAGAGAGATTTGAAGCATGAGAAAAACTCTGAAGATGGAGGAAGGGGACCAAGAGTCAGGGAATACACGTGGCCTCTAGAAATGAGAACCACCTCTGACCAACCAACTGCCAACATGGAAGCAGATACCTCAGTCCAACAGCTACATGCAACTAAATCTGGCCAAAATTCTGAATGAGCCTGCAAGCAGGCTTAGACTCAGAGCCTCCAGATGCTTGCTGCTGCCTTAGTTTCAGCCCTGTGAGACCCCAAGGAGTCCTGGATGCCATGATTGGACCTCTGAGCTACCGAAGGGTGAGATAATAAATGAGTGGGGTTTTTTAAAGATTTTTATTCATTTGTTTGAGGGAGAGCACAATTGGGGGGCAGAGGCAGAGGGAGAGGGAGAAGCAGACTCCCTGCTGAGTAGGGAGCCCAATGCAAGGCTCAGTCCTGGGACCCTGGGATCATGACCCGAGCCAAAGGCAGACATTTTACCAACCGAGCCACCCAGGTGCCCCAAATGAGTGTTGTTTTAAGCTGCTGAATTTGTGGCAATTTGTTATGGCAACAACAGAAAACTAATACAGCCCAA
This sequence comes from Halichoerus grypus, assembly GCF_964656455.1. Classification (NCBI taxonomy): domain Eukaryota; kingdom Metazoa; phylum Chordata; class Mammalia; order Carnivora; family Phocidae; genus Halichoerus; species Halichoerus grypus. The sequence continues at coordinate 102,585,572 of NC_135718.1, read as the reverse complement.
GAAAGTTAATACATTATAAGGCTAACAGAGAAGCTGACTATAGAAGGAACAGAGGGTAGCTGAGTATTCCTTTGCACAATTTTTTTTTTAAAGAGCACTGAACTTCAGGTTAGTGAACACTCTTGTCTTTCCTTTAACTAAAGTTTGGCTGTCTCCTTCTGGACTCAATGCTAAGGAGGGATATATTTTCAACAAAGAATTTAAATTTAAATTTAAAAAGGTCCCACCACATTTTACCTTTTTGGAAATAACAAGATGCCTATCAAGACAGAAATTTTAAAAAATGTCTTTGAAGATTTTGATAGATGACATTATTATACTTCTAAATATTCCAGTTTCCCTTTCTGTGGTGTCCTTCCCTGAAGGACTATCTATCACCCTCCTTGACACCAGGCTTAGCCATGTGGCTTGCTTTCGTCCATTAAATGTAAGCAGAAGTGATGTTTGCCACTTACAAGCAGAAGTTTAGGACTCAGCATGTGGTTTGCTGGGCTCTATTTCCTCTTCCATGAGCCTGGCAATGCTCCAGATAGAGGCTACACCATCATGCTGGCTCCCACAGTGAAGACGATGTGGAGCAGAGCCTCAGCTGACCAATGATGGAAATGTAACTTGAGCAAGAAATAAACCTTTATTGATATAAGCCACTTGGATTTGTGGGTCATTTATTACCACAGCGCAACTCGGCCAAGTTGACTGATATAGGTGTGGTGCTAGAAATGCCAACCTCTTTAATATCTAGAAGTCAGTAAATGAGTCCACATGATGCCAACACTTCTGTTCAGGGTGGATACATATGAAAGGCACCTCTTGTTATGCAAAGATAAGTTGAATGACATTGTCCAGGGAGGGCAAACTGCCCTAATAAATGTTATTAGTTAAGGAAGGATAGGCTCTTCTACAATAACAGATAGACCCTCCCAAATCTCAAGAACTCACAAAATAAAAACTTATTTCTCATGCTTCAGTGCAGGTTGGCTATTCTCCTGGATGGCTCTCCTCTAAGTGTTAGCTCAGGGTTCAGGCTAGCCCCAACTTGCAGCTCTACTGTCTTGGAATCCTTTACTTCCAGTCACAGAGATACAGGGAAAGAACACATGGAAGATCTCACAAGAAAGGTTTTATGGCAAGTCCTAGGAAAGGTATGGCACATGGGCACATATCCTCTGTTCAGATCTCATCACAGGTCCCACACAGATGCAAGGAAGGCTGGAAGATGAAGTCTCCCTATGTGACCAGGAAGAAAAAAAGAATGATTTTATGAACAGTTACGATTTTTTATCTGTCACAACAGAGCGGTATTTTTATAGGAGAAGGGTATAAAAGACACTGAATTTTGAGCGGCTTTGAAAGACTATGATGACATTTGGGTGGTAATGGACACCAGGAAAGATGGGGAATGTTGATTCTGGTCTTTGAAGTAGGTAGCAGTTACTAGAACCCAACTAAACTTCTCAGTGTGGGTCAGCTTGTTCCCTGGCATGTCTGTGTATGTGAACCAAAAGAACTTTCTGTGGGAGCCATATCCATAGGGACCAAGTGTCGATGAAGAACCACTGCAGAAAACAGAGGAGTCTGGACCACCATGGGCATCACTGCTGCAGTGGGCAAGCCCTGCTGAAGAGATATGCAGGGTGGGTTTTCAGCAGAAATACCAAGTGGTGGTGGGCAAGGGACTGACCAGATCCGTCGTCTCTATAACTAGCATTGGAAATGGGTTGAGTCCTTTGCACCAAGTAAACCCTAAAGTTCCTAGCCAACTTAAGTAGGAGAGCCTCAAAAGAGAAATCCTGGTCTTCTTGCTGATAAAATATGTCACAGTTCAAGCAAATAATTAAAAAGCAAAAAGATGCCTCATGTTTAATGTTTGTTGAGCAATTCATTCTGGTTAACTGAAGAGAAAGACAGTATGAAGAGAACAGAGGACAGGAAAGAGAGCTTCAGAATGGAAGACATCTAACATGAAAAAGCAATGTATCTATACTACTTTCGTTTTATTTTTAATCAGTAATCCCTGGCCCTGTAGCAGTGCAAGATAGATCAGCCGGTCAGAGCAACACCCACTGAGAGATGGACAGCTTTGTGTGAAGTGATTCCACTTAGGAAATTCAGGGACTAGAGAACAGAACAGCATTTCTGGTCTGTGTTTTGAGTCATGGGCAGAGGTGAAAGGATACCCTTCCAGTACATAATTAAATTACTGTGCAACTGTGGGGGTGTTTGATCAACTTCTTACATAAACAGGATCTACATGTGAGAACATTTTCAAAGGTTGAACACGGAGCTTTACTAGAGACAGAGCAGCAGGTGGGGAGCCAGCCAACCAACCAATCAAATAGGACCAGAATTCACGTTCTGGAGCCCACTGGGCTCCTTGCAACCTCCCCCATTTGCTCAACCCACTCAGACACAAACCTAAGAGATGTAACTCTCACCTGTGGGTTGCCCCTACGCAAACCCCAACTGCACATCTGATCTAATCTAAAGAAGCCTTTCATATAGAGAACACACTTGTTCAAACCAACCTCACTTATGGGAAAATGGCATCTCTGCTCAAAAAGCATGATTTTCCCTTGGGAACTATCAAATTATTTGCTCTCACTAAAAGTGTGGAATCATGGACTTGTTTTAAAAAGCTGACTACTGTCTCTAGCTGTTCATCATAAGATCAACTGTTTGACCCAAGGGTCTGTGATTATTGTAATCATCCAGTTGTAACCCAGACCCCCATATGCCCATGCTGGGTAGCAGTTACAATGTCTGTCTTTGATCTCCTCAGCCTTTGAACTTTATTGACATGGGCTCCAATTCCCCAAATCTTATCCTTCCTCTGGTACCCCAGTGTCTCCTGTTCTACTGAATGAGGGCTAGCCTCTCTCACTGTGGGCTCTATCCTTATAGTTGTTAGTCTGCTCAACATATGTGTGACCACTTGGCAGTGGGCCCTTTCTCCCAGCAGAGCTAACAGAGCAGCTGCAAACTTTGCCATTGACTCCTACTTCCCTACCCTTGCCATTGCAGATTTTCTGCCCCAGCTCTGAGTCAATCTCCAAAGAAGGCCTGGTATTTTAATTCACAGTATTCTTTACCCCAGAACCAGGGAAATGTTCTCAAACAGTAGGCCAGAATGCATTAGAGTAACACCTTCCTGAGATTAACCCAAAAGTGATCCTCCTGGGCACCACAGGAAAATAGTCTTCCTTTACATTGCACCCAGCATAGTGCTAAGCCCTAGAGTAGAGCAGATCAATAAGGTACTATCTGTGTTGTAAAGGAGCTCTCTGCTTCTAGGTTACTCTTGCCTAAATTTGGTAGGTACACAAGCCAGTGAGCAGGCAACTTCTTGAGCAAGTGCAGTCTTATAGAGACTCTAAATTACAGCACAGAGTAAGAACAGTTCTTGGTAAACCATAATTATTGGAAAGAACCAAGGAATTCCCCAGTTGGTATTAGGGGTAGCACCTAATTCTGGATTCTTTTGATTGAGCTTGAAGGAAAGGGAAAAACAGATTGTTCATCTGGTTATTTGGTTTTCCCTTCTGACAAGTTGCCAGATCAATGCTTTTGAGAAGATTTTGTGATCCCAAGGCAACTATGTTTTCTGTGTAGCCCCCTAGAGGGTGACATATAACTGCCAACAAAACAAGAAACTTCAGGAAATCTTTCAGCAAAAAAAAAAAAAAAAAAAAAAATAGCTAAAGTAATCACATTGTATCAGCATGCAAGTACTTAACCTAGAACAATAAATTATAAAGGGTGAAAGCAATGAAGATATATTAATAGTACAGAAAAGCTTTAAAGTAGTTAGTCCTCACAATACGCCTAGGTACTTTATTACAAAAAACACCTAGGTTCTTCAGAAATTTCCCAAGGTCAACTACAGAACCAGGAAGAGAACCTCACTTTTATAATTTATGCAGATCATAAACCTGGGGAATACTAAAGGGTGAACTTGACCTAAAACCTTCCATATGTCTTCCTTCCCCTCTTCTTAAGATGTGGGTCTTATGGAAATAGGCATGTTCGGAACGATGTGGCTGTTGAGCCACATGGTTCCTGTTGAGTAACCCTGAAGGTTTCTTTTGTTGTTTTGTTTCTTGTTTTTCCCTGAAGGCATCTGGAATATGCCAGTGTTTTCCTAAACCAAATGGGAAGCAAGAGAAGCTATAGATACAGCTAGGAGGAGGGAGGGTGGTATTGGTCAAGGCTGGCAAAACAAATAGACCTCTCAGGCTCATGAAATATCCCTGGACTACTGAGCTCTGCGATTCAGCTGCAGGTCACCCTCTTGTCCTGTTCAGAGTTTATACATTGCTACTAAATGATTCTCCCTAGACAATATGGGGTCTCTGTTAGGCTATGTCTCAGCTTTCCCAATTACAGTTTCTGTACCCCACACCACAGGTTTCTTCCAGTCAATACAGAGCACTCTACCTTCCACTATAAGATAAAGGTCAGAGTCAAAACCAAAGAGTTTCACAAAAACAATAACCGCCTTGTTCCCCACAACCCCTCTCTACCCCATAACCTCCCCAAAGGGAAAAAAATGCAAGAAGGATCTTGGTTTGAATGGAAATTGATTAAACTTTTTTTTTCCAGTTTCAACACTATTTTTTTTAAACTCTTGGTTTCTAGTGACCTTTCAAATACAGAATAATTAAATGCCGAAGTTGTTATAATTGAAAAACCTAAATTCAAAAGGCATCTAACAATTTTGCCAACTTTTATTTTGGGGGCATACAAGACCCTGACATTTTAGAGGCTCCCTACCTCCTACCAGCATTGCTATACCTTGCCAGGGATGCTGATGCCTTTTAAATAATGAAAGAACTATGACTCACAGCTCCAAAATTTCTCATAAGAATTGTATTCTGTATCCGAAAATTTAGGATAGAATGTTCCAAAAATGTGCTGAGCTATAGAGATAGATAGATAGATGATAGATAGATAGATAGATAGATAGATAGATAGATAGATAGATGATAGATAGATGACAGATTAGATTAGATAATAGATGACAGATAGATGATACGCTGGATTAAATAGACAGATAACGATACAGATCTAGCTTTCTCATACATCTCCGGCATATCTCAGCTGTAGATACAGCTATCTACAGCTGAACATATTTCATATATGGCACACATGTGCATAAACAGACACACACACATTCAGATTCTGCTGTCTGGATATCCCTAAGCATTCCAGACTTCTAGAGAAAAAGTTTTTTAACTACTCTAATAAAATGGCACAAGTACCCTAGTTCCACACAGAGGAAATGCCTCACTCACAGGACTGGGAGAGGGGATGATGTCTACTTCTCTTCATTAGCCTGTTCAGCAGCCGTATTCGCCATGACTACCTGACTCTCAATTCCTGGGCCTGCTCTCCTCTTCTAGCACTGCCTTGCCTACATGAATGCCAATCTTCTTTGTATTCCCTAAAGCACCACTAACTTGAATGTGTGTGTGTACCAGAAGTTTAATGAAAATTTAGGGGCACTTGGCTAGCTCAGTCAGTGGAGCATGTGACTCTTGATCTCAGGGCTGTGACTTCAAGTCCCATGTTGGGCATGGAGCCTCTTTAAAATTAAAAAAAAAAATTAACAAAAATTTAGAAAGGGGTACAGAAAAGCTAAGAAGCATAGAAATATCAGTCTTTGCTGACCTAAAGTTCCTTCACCACCTCCACCACAAATAACATGCCACTTGCGAAGGATTTCCTCAGGTGCCCTATCGGATGCCTCCTCCATGGATGTCCTCCCATCTCTCATATTCTGAACCTCTCTCCCAGGCTACCCATGTATGTGCAGTCCTCTCGCTCTATTATGCAGGATAATTCTCCTCTTCTTTTGTCTTCCCTTCTCTTCCCAAGACACTTACCAAAAAGAACCACCAAAATGATTTTTCTAAGCAAAACACTGTTTACTTAAAGTGGATTTATGCTATACCCAGGAAAAGTAGAAATAGCTATAGTCGGTTTTTGTTTAAAATGACATTCCTTTTCTTTTTTGCCATATGCACACATGTGCACACACACCTAGCACAGAAATTTTAAAAACATGCCGTGACACCTCCCTGTTTAAAATTCTTTTGGAGGTTTCCCAATAAAATGTGAAACCCTTCCCAAGGCCTGTAGGACCTAGTCCTCACCTTCCATTCTGGCTCTACCTCCTGCAGCTCCCGCTCTTGCTCCCTGTGCTCCAAATACACTAGTTGGAGCACATCAACTCATCCTTGCCCCAGGAGCCTACCACTTACCTATCCCTCTGCATGGGGCTGGTTTCTATTACTTTACATGTCTCGGCTTCAGTGGCACATCCCTGGGAGGCCTCTTTAAGCATACCATTGATATAGGTTATGATGTTACTCTCTGTTGAAGCACTAATAACAACCTGCAACTACTTGATTACCCATTTATCTATACCTCCAATGGATTATAAGCCTCATGGGGCAGAGATCACAATTGTTTCATTCTCTACTATATCCCCTACAAATTCATACAATCTATGGGTAATAGCAACATATGGCTGAATAGATGAATGAACGAAGCACCTTCTTCTTAAAAGGTGTTGTGCTAGGAACTTCATACATAGGTATAAAAATATGCTTGTGCCTCTAGGATCTTACCCTCAAACAGGAGGAATAAGACTTATAAATAAATTATGACAAAATGAAAATGTTACCGTAATTCAGAATAGGAAGAAACATTAGTTAAGATAACCAAAGACTTTGTAGATGAGTGGGTATTTGAGATGAACGCTGAGAAATGGGTAAGATCACAAAGGATGGAAATTGCAATATTCCTGGTAGACTAAGCAAAGACATGCATATATGAAGTACAAAGCATCCGTGGCAGGGTGACGTATTGAATGAACAGTTTCTGCTTAGAGGAGGTTTGTGTTATGTGGGTTAAGTGGGGAAATGCAGATTGGGGCCAGATTTTTGAAGCTCGTTGACTACCAGAATAAGAAATTTAAACCTGTAGTTTCCTAAGAGAATATTGACAGGATTAAACTTAAGCAAAGGGAATCTTGCAGTGGCATATAAGACCAATTGGAGTGTGTATTCATTTGCCAGGGCTGCCATAACAAAGTACAAACAAACAGAACTGTGACTTACACAACAGAAATTTATTTTTTCAGAGTTCCAGAGTCTAGAAGATCAAGCTCAAGGTTTTGGCAGATTTGGTTTCTCTTCAGGCCTCTCTCTCTAGCTTGCGGATGGCTCCCTTCTTCCTGTGTCCTCACATGGTCATCTCTGTGCGTGCATGTGATGAGTGTCTCTCTGTGTCCTAATCTCCTATTAGGAAACCAGTCCTTTTGGATTAGGGCCCACCCTAATGACCTCATTTTAACTTAATAACTTTTTAAAAAAGATTTTATGTATTTATTTGAGAGAAAGAGAGAACACACAAGCAGGAGGAGAGGCAGAGGGAGAGGGAGAAGCAGACTCCCCACTGAGCAGGGAGCCCGATGCAGGGCTCAATCCCAGGAACCTGAGATCATGACCTGAGCCGAAGGCAGAAGCTTAACCAACTGAGCCACCCAGGCGCCCCTTAACTTAATAACTTTTTAAAAGCCTTATCTTCAAATACAGTCACATTCTGAGGTACTAGGCATTAGAACTTCAACATATAAACTGGGGGTAAGGGGGGTGGAGAGGCAATTCAGCCCATAACAGAAAGTGAGGAAGGAGAGGGAATAATTTTTGAGACTGAATGTCAGCATGTCTCATCTTCCCTTTCTGAGCATCATGAGGCCCCTTCCTCCCCTGTTCATCCCAAAGAAAATTTGAGGGGTCTTGAGTATATTCAGGAAGGAAAGAAACTTTAATTTTGCTGTAAGGAAATGGAGCACAATGATATTTGGTTAGTAAACATTCTCTGCCTTCCTTTTACAATGAAGTTCTTACAAAAGTTGAAATTGAGTTTTTAAATCCCGAATGTTTGATCTATGAAGACCCTGAGGAAAAAGCTTTCCTGGGCCTTCGTAGGAATGGTTCCTTTTCTCCCCCACCATGGACTGATTGTTACCTAAGGAATACTAGAACCTTTGTAAACAATTATGTTTGTTTTTCTTATTGGTTCCTAGACAAGCCCATCCCCAACAAATGTAGTGAATGAAATTTGTGTTCTAACTTCACTCCTGGCTCCACCTAAGGTCCCCACCCTTAGTTTCCCAATGTCTCATTTGTCCTATATTTATTTATATATTTTTTTCATTTTGTAAGCTTTGTACGCTTTCTTAAATCCTCTTTGTACCAGGGTAGAGTATTTAAAAAAATAAATGTTAGGGGCGCCTGGGTGGCTCAGTCCAGTAAGCGTCTGCCTTTGGCTCAGGTCATGATCTCAGGGTCCTGGGATCGAGCCCTGCATCAGGCTCCCTGCTCAGTGGGAAGTCTGCTTCTCCCTCTCCCTTTGCCCCTCCCCCCACTTGTGCTCTCTCTCTCTCTCTCTCACTCACTCTCTCTCTCAAATAAATAAATAGAATCTTTAATAAAATTAAAATAAAAAAATAAAAAAAATGTTGAATTAAGAACAATGGCAAAAACCTGACATTAACTTTAATAATTTTATTTCATAGTAAAAGTCCTGCAAATCACAGTTCTCACTAGACATGTGTCTATAGCCATAAAACTAATGATAAATTGACAGGAATAAATCAAAAGGGAGGAGAAAGAGGAGGTTCTCTTGTTGTAGGAGCCTATGTCTCATGGTCAGGTTCTCCCTCTCTCCCCAAAGCAGCTGCTCTCTATAATCCTCCCATGATGTCCAGCCAGCGACTCCATTCACACACTGAATTGTTCCCTCTCTTCACTGCCCCTCACCATCAATCCTGTGCTCATTTCTCTGAACTCTGTTAGCCAGGAGGTATCCCTTTTGTTCAGAGCCTAGGATTTAAACCTGGGCAGTGGTCACGTGTGAGATATTCCAGTGAATCCTATGAAACTACCAGCTCACATTCTGACTGTACCTAACGTTTCATAACATCCTGTCTAACATCAGGATCTGTTTTATGTATACATGTCTCTCCACATAAGCCATCAATTTGAAGGGAAGATTTATATCTCTTTTGTGAGCCCCTCAAGGGTGTCACCATGCTAGGGACCTAGCACTTCATAAATACTTACTAATTTAACTGAATTTGGTGCCTCTAAAAAGCACAGAAAAGTTAGAAATAGCAACAGCTAAAGGAGAAATGGAAGCTACAGGTCCAAGAAATAACCTCAATTAATTTACGTCTGTATGGAAACTTTACTGTGAGACCAGAAAAAAACCACATGAGCGCTGACCACAGGACACTTAAAAGAGAGGAATCCAGTGGGAGGAAGGAAGGGGGTTATTGCTCACCATGTTATTTGGAGAAATATTCAGCCTCAAACAAAAAAAAAATTGCAGTAAAAAAAAAAAAAGCCATAGGCTATAAAAGTAGGGAGAATGTACACAAAAAAATTAAAAGACTGGCAAGAAAACACACATTCGTTAATACCACTGCCACACACATATTATTTAATCTTCTCAACAAACCTGTGAGGCAGGCACAGAAGGAAACAGGCTGCAACAAGTAAAGAACATCCTACACTCACACAGCTTCTAAACTATGAAGCTGAGAGCTGAGGCCCAACGCATGTGATAAGAAAGCACAAGCTCATGATTCAATACTGCACATTGGGCTTAAAATGTGAGGGGATTAGACAGAGATGTAAACAGTGTGAGGTAAGTTAAAAGAGAAGGACATTAAAAGAATGGGGTGAAGTACACAAGGTGTTCAAGGTAGAAGTTTCAGGTTGAAAAATCATGAACACCAGACCTATACAAGAACATACATGTCTCATCAGTATGGAGCTACTTCTTAAAAGGCACCAATCACCTCCATGATGTCCACTTTAGTCCATAAAATTTGATAGTTCAATCAATGTTCCTCCTGGTTCCTGTGATAATTCTCTTTAAGTTCTCACAGTTAAGAGAAATTAACTTTTCTCACTAAAATGAAATTTCCCTGTCTTCCTCTTTCATAGCATAGTAACTGGGCACTCCCAGGAAACCAAGAAAACTGCTTATTTGTGTAACACAACTATTTTTTTTAAGATTTTATTTATTTATTTGACAGAGAGAGAGATAGCAAGAGCAGGAACACAAGCAGGGAGAGTGGGAGAGGGAGAATCAGGCTTCCCACTGAGCAGGGAGCCTGATGCGGGGCTCGATCCCAGGACCCTTGGATCATGACCTGAACCGAAGGCAGATGCTTAACAACTGAGCCACCCAGGCGCCCCCAACACACCTATTTTAAAAAAGACAATCCCCTAAGAGAAAAAAACAAGCCACAAATGGGAAGAAAATATTTGCCAAGCAAAGGAATTTTATCCAAAACGTATAAAGAACTCAACATTCAACACTAAGGAAACAAATAACCCAATTTAAAAATGGACAAAAGCTCTGAGAAGACACTTTACTAAAGAAGATACACAGATGGCAAATAAGTATATGAAAAGATGCTTGACACCATATGTCATTAGAGAATTGCAAATTAAAACAAGGAGATACCACTACACAATAATTAGAATGACAATAATCCAAAATGCTGACAACATAAAATGCTAATTAGGATGTGGAGCAACAGGAACTCTCACTCATTGCTGGTAGGAATGCAAAATGGTACAGCCACTTTGGAAGACAGCTTGACAGTTTCTTACAAAACTAAACAGTCTTACCATATGATCCAGCAATGGTGCTCCCTGGTATTTACCCAAATGAGTTGAAAATATGTTCACACAAAAACCTGCCCATGAATATTTACAGGAATTTTATTCATAATTGCTAAAAATTAGAAACAACCAAGATGACCATCAATAGGTGAATGGATAAACAAACTTTGTATATTCATAAAATGGAATATTATTCAGCAATAAAAAAAAAAATGACCTTAATTGCATATTGCTAAGTGGAAGAAACCAGTCTAAGAAGGCTACATATTTTATCATTCCAACTATATGATATTCTGAAAAAAGGCAAAACTATAGAAACAGTAAAAACAGTAGTGGTTTCCAGGGATTCAGGGAGAAGGAAGGAGGGATGTGTAGGCGGAACACAGAGAACTTTTAAGATGGTGAAACTATTGTGCTTGATATTTTAATGGTGGATACAAGACATTATGCATTTGTCAAAAGCCATAGAATTATACAACACAACTATATAATTGATGTGAACCATGGGCTTTAATTAAGAATAGTATATCAATATGGGTTCGTCACTTGTAATGAATATATCACACCAATGCAAGATGTTAGTAACAGGGAAAACTGTGTATGTGTGTTTATGTGGTTGGGGGTTAATATGGGAACTCTCTGTGCTTCCTGCTCAATTTTTCTGTAAACCTATAATTGTACTAAAAATAAACTCTGCTAATTAAAAACAAGAAAAGAAAAGAAAAAAACACTACCAAAACATGTATGTCTATTGTGCTCAATAGCTACTGGTATGAAAATTGAACCTATAGGTACATGTACTTGATGGGCATTTGGGTAAGTTTTGGCAAATTTTAATCTTTCCTTGTCCTCTGAGGTTGTGTTTTACATTTGAAACAAGTCTTAAAGCTATTTGCCATTTGAAAATGCTGTTTTTGATGAATAATGATGAATCCACCAAAAACAACTTTTTTCTAACTCTAAATTAGTGGAAATTTAATTTCAATGTTTCAAGTTGTTTTAAGAAAGAAATCACATTCTCCTTCATAATCACGAGAATAAAGGGGTGTTCCTCTCTAAAGAGAATTTGTTTGGATTTTGTTTAAAGCAGAAATCCCTCTTTTGGGAATCCTCATCTCATTTCATCCTTATCCATCGCATTTCTTATTAAGGGTTGAGGACCTACTTACTTTTGTAGCACCAAGACCAAAAGAAAAATGAGAAAAGGACTATGATCACATTGCTCCAACTAGAAATACAGTAAATTCAAGACAAATTCCACTCTACCCTCTCCCAAGACATACAAAAAGAAAATAACTCTCATGATCATGCTGGAGAATGATCATTTGCTTGTTATGACTTTATGTGGTTTCATAAAAGGCGAGGGACAGTCATTGTGTCACAGTGTGTGTAAAAACGGGGAAGAAAGAAGAGGAAGCAAATAACTCCTGGAAAGCTACAGCCAAAGTGAAGAAAGAAACTCAGGGGACTGGGACGCTGGGGAAATTCCTCCAACGCTGGAAAGCAGAAAACTGAGACAACACCAGATTTCAAATCCATGGTTTCCAGCACATCCAGGTTAGAAATTGAAGTTAGAAGTTGAAAAGAGTGCTGGTATAAGAGTGAAATATTTGTGTTCAGAAGTCCTCTCTTTTACCCTTTCACTTCTTTGGCCAGTTTTCCACTAATGATGGATGTTTGCTTCCTGTTTGATAGTGTTGCTCCCAGTTGTATGGAGTAAGTGATGAAGATGGAGAGATTACAATTCAATATTCCAGTCAGATTAAAGCTTTGTGAGACCATTCAAACTGGGACTGTCAATCCCTTTCAGAGTTCTGATCCAGTACCGGGCCCCGGTGAAACCACCAATTCCTCTCTGGAACCAACAGGACAATCAGGCAAAATATGGAGAGCTCCACGCTAAGTCTGCATTGTCCCTGTGAACAGGAGGCGCTAGGTAACACCTGGCCCTCCTCAGCCTTTCAGTAATGCCCCTAACTCAGCTCCTGCCTCTGCATGAGGTAGCCAACCTATCTGCCTCATGCTTGGGTCTCTGGATACCTAAGGTTTCTCCAGTTTCTCCTCCTAACTATATTCTAGCCAGCTCACGGGGAGCTACTGGATATCTAGGTACTGCCAGGGATGGCCTGAATTCTTTGTGTTCGTTTTGAAATAAGAAGGTGTGAAGTAATTAGGTACAAAGAAAGAAAAGTTAATACTTACGAAGCAGCAAATTGGGATGAGTTAAAAATAGAGAAAGCAAGGCCTCAAAAGAAAATAACCTAAACTGGTAGTTCTCAAAATGGAAAAGCATCAAACTCACTTTGAAAGCATCTCTAAAATAAATACAGATACCATCCCAGATCCAGTGAATAAAAAAGGCAGAGGCTGATGTCAACTATACTTAAAGTTTAAAAAAAAATGGCAGGAGGTGGAGAGAAGAGTGTAATTTTTTAAAGCTCCATGGTAATTCAGATTTCCAACCCTGTCTAAAGCCACTGGTTAAATAAAGATGGAAATTGTAGCTGGGCCAGGGTATTTATTTTTTTGGCTGTTTTCTTTGTGTTCATTTAAAAACAATAAAGTAGGAAATAATCAGGTACAAAGAAACAAAAGTCATTCAAGCATACGAAACAGTAAATTAAAATATCATTCCTTGCATTTTGTAATTGAACAAATTTTCTTTTGAGATCTTTAAGAGTGCTTCTAAAACTTCCTTCTTAATTAAGGAAAATATATGAAGTTTTACATCAAGATGACAATTAACCCAAGTACACAAAGAATAGAATTTCCAAGTTAATTCTATAGTTAACCTACACTTACCTCTTTTCTCTTTTAAATTGTGTTGCTCTGATATTTCTGACATTCAGAAGTACAGGACAATCAACAATTCATTTTTTTCAGGTCAGCAGTCTGAGCATTTATAATCATATATACTGAACATAGATACGTATAGGAATAGAAGGTTTAGGAAACTGAACTGAATCTGGATTGATCCTCTGGAAGTTTAATTTTGTGATTTGGCTTTTTCTTTTAAAAGCAAAATGTCTCCAAAAATGAGTTAATGAATAACTCTTTTAAGTTGTGTACTTATTCATAAGCATTTATTGCAAATGAACTTTAGAAGAAAGCTGCTGTGCGTGCGTGCGTGTGTGCGTGTATGAGTATATGAGTGAGGGTGAGTAGAGGCCAGCTGGTACAACACCTAGAGGGTCTGTCCCCCATAGACGTTTTGACACCGTACTAAACATTTTGAAAATCCTATAGGGCTGTAAGCCTCCTATACAGTCTGATCCTAGTCATAGGTGAGTTTACTGGCATCACCCACCAAAAAAAGGCAGGTTCTGTGTGGGAGTAGAGGTAATTGACAAGTATGACTGGAGACTTGGGGGGCTGAGTAGTCATAGCTGTGGTTTAACTAACAATTTCAGTTTTGAGTTGTTGGGGCCCCCAACAACTGAGAGCTAGAAAAGTGATATTTGGGGGAGAGAATCGTCCAGGCACTAGCTCTGAAGACCTCCCACCAGAACCCTCAGATCACCTAGAAGCAGGAAATACTCTGGTAGAACTGTTGGCGCTTCAGAGTCTCTGGCCACTTTCTTAAAGGCCACGTTTTAGAGTTGGAGTCTGGCTTCTCTATTGTTTTCTGGTTCTCAACCGAAGTTTTCTTTTCCTCCAAGTCTAATTAAGGTAATCAGAAAAATAATTTAGTCTATGTGATTTCTAGCATTTATTTCTTGGAGTAACATTGAGTTTTTACTTTATAAGTATAAATAATCCACCTGTCAGAGTGTTACTCATTCTTTGAGACCCTGTTCAGGTTTCATCAACCTATAAAGCCTCCTCTAACTACCCCCAGTGGATAGGTGCTCATCCTTTGTGCAACCGTTGAATTTTATGGATATCTTCATTACAAAAAAACACATTACATTGAAATTTATAACATGTCTATCTTCTTGATGCAAAGCCATTGTTTTATTCACATGATACCTCCATTCTTTAATTGGTTCTAAACTCAATATATTTCTTGGCAAAAATAAAATAGTGAGAGACTAGAATGGAGAAAGGAAGGGAGAAAGGGAAAGGGGAAGAAAAAGGAAAATACTTCTTTAGTCTTATATTCAAACAATTATTTCTAGATTATGAGAATTCAGTTCATCTTACACTCACATAAAGAGTTGCTGGAATGAACCAAAATACACTTTCACACAATATAGGGGAAAGAGTAGTCACCTTTTGTTGCTAGGAGGCCATACTCAGAAAGAGTTTATGTCCTGGAAACACCTCAGATCACCATGTCTAGGAGTTCTGTAGTTCCCTCCCCAGATAAAAGCCCAGGCTGCCTTTCCAGCTAAAAAGCTCTTACGAATGGCCCAAGATATGCATCCCAGTCCTCCAAGTGAACAGAAGTACAAGGCTGTACATATAGCACCTGCTCAATAAATACTTACCAAAGTTATACAAGAATGCCTTGAAGAAAGAAACAGTAATTATTTATTTTCCTCAATTACTTGAGGAAAAAAAATATATACCAACTGCTCTAGAATGACCGAGGGCAAGCCCAAGATCAGCTCTCCAAGTTAGAATTGCAGCCTAGTGCTCTTTCCAGGAAAAAAATGAACTCACAGTGAAATAGCTGGTTTTAGCAGAATTGGAAAAAAAAGTTTTGAAAAGGGGACCACAGAGCAGTGATCTTAAAAAGTTACTTTACAACAAATATGGACTTGTTCTACTCTTCTGAAAGACAAATGACTAGAAGTTCAGAAATTTAGAATTCTAGTTCTGTTGTTGATAAAAGAAAAATAGATGGGTGACTTTAACCAAGTTGGTTTTCTGTGCCTCAGTTTCCTTATCTCTCCAAGCAGGATAATAATCTCTGAAATATCTCAGAATTGTTGTAATTCTAGACAGTTAAGTGATCCAGTGTTCAAATTTAATCTCCTAAGAGTTCTCTAACAACAGTTCTTAGAATAGAGACAATTTAAAAAGTGTGGAATAAATGAAGTGGGTGGTTCAGAATGAATTTTCTGTGTTAGTTTTCTGAGTTCGAAGAAACCTGTTCTTCCAGGAAGATGTTTTGATTAGTGAGATGAAAAGTATTCAACAATTCCCCATAGCTTTCCAAAGCTCAGGTCATTGTGAGACCTTTTTGTTGTTGTTATTGTTTTCACCAACCCCATATGTTAAAGACTTTTCCCCTATGACACTCTTTTATAATTAATATTGTTTTTCTTTCCATATTTCATGATTGAGATAATGATGGTAGGAAGGAGGTAAACAGAAAAGAAATGGTCAGTCTGAAGGCATTTCTAGTTCTCATTTCCTCCTGAGTATCACATGAGGTCACTAAATTGTAAGAAAGGGCATTAAAGCAGGAGCATCACAGATATAAGGGTCCAAGTAAGTAATGTTTGGGTTATTAAAGGCACAAGCAACACTTAAATTTGTAAAAAAAAAAAAAAAAAAAACCTTCAATAATATTGCCATAATAAACTTTTGCTGAACTCTTACCAAGTACAAGTTGCTCAATTCAAATTTAACAGGATGGTAAAGCAAGAAATAATAGGCAGCAGGTAGGCTGAAGAGCTGCAGATGGACCAGCAAAGAATAGAAAGAAAGCTTCTGATAAATCCAAGAAAATGATGGAAATAGAATGACAGAGAAAAGAATACTGACTGCCTGGAAAGGAGTTAATTTCCTTTCCTCAGAGGGGTTAGGTAGACCATGTCCTTCCAGAAGACAGTATTAGAGTATTATTACCCATGCAACCCAGGAGAGCGGCCAGGTCCTGTGGTGGCCCCGCAGGAAAGACTGCTCCTCAGGAGAGCCTGACTGATGGACCAGGAAAAGGAATAGAGTATAATGATTGCAGAAGAAGTGGACTTGGTTTTTCCATACAAAAGTAAGCAAGAAGCAATAATGAATGATGATCTGTACAATTTTGAGATCTGTTGCTCCATTCTCTAGCTATTTCCAAGTGCTTGGAAAAAGAAGTATTATTATAGTCAGTGAGCCTAATCACATAGAAGAACACATACAGAACTTACGTTAATAGAGGTAACATACTCAAAGCTGAATCAGGTGCAAATCCTCCCTTCACGGAGTTCACAGTCTAAAACAAGAGTTCTTAACCTGGAGTCTATAAGTAGAATTAAAGGAAATCTGGGGCACCTGGGGGGTTCAGTTGGTTAAGCGTCTGACTTCAGCTCAGGTCATGATCTCGAGGTCCTAGGATTGAGCCCAGCATAGGCTCCATGCTCAGCAAGAACTCTACTTGTCCCTCTGCCCCTACCCCTGCTTGCACTCTCACTGTCTCTCTCTCTCACAAATAAATAAATAAAATAAAATAAAAAGAATTAAAGGAAATCCATTAAATTAAATTAAAAAATATTATTTTCACTAACTTCTAACTAAAATTTAGCATTTTCTTCAATTATGAATTAAACCTCAGTAGTATTAGCAGGAACTGTGACTTTGTCAACAACTGAGATCACAGTTATTTCCATATTCATCACAGTCATTGCAGATATTGTAAGCCACTGACCTGGCAAATACCCAGGAGCCACGTATGCTCACCATGACTGAAATCACATCAGTAATCAAACCCACCAGTTAATTTTATTTAATGCATCAGTAAAGAAGCACAAATATTACTACAGCCTATATTTGGAAGTTTCCTTTTATATTTTGATAACTAGATGTCAATATAATTGGTTTCTTTTGTAACCCTATGTTCATTGTTTTATAAATTTGAAATCACTCTGGGCGCCTGGGTGGCTCAGTTGGTTAAGCGACTGCCTTCGGCTCAGGTCATGATCGTGGAGTCCCGGGATCGAGTCCCGCATCGGGCTCCCTGCTCAGCGGGGGGTCTGCTTCTCCCTCTGACCCTCTTCCCTCTCGTGCTCTCTGTCTCTCATTCTCTCTCTCTCAAATAAATAAAAACTTTAAAAAAAAAAATTTGAAATCACTCTAAAAAGAGGTTCATAGGCTTCACCTGATGGCCAAATGGTTTCATGTCACAGAAGATTAAGAATTCCAGGTCTGAGAGAAGTCAGACAAGCACACACAGCTGCCTGGCATTAAGTGTGGTGACTGCCTTTTGATGGATGTCTGGTTTCCAACCTTCTAGTTGCTTCTCTGAGCTATTCCAGATCCTTCTAATAAGTTCCTTTACTGCTTATGTAACCTTGAGTTCACATCAGTTAAGTGCAATCGAGACTCTCAACTAGTACAGTATTTAAATGGTATTTGTATATTGTGATTTTAATAAGTATATTTCATAGAAAAAGCATAAATAGCCATCACAGGCCAACTCTAAAATATTACCAGCTTAATAAATCTCCTTACTGAATCTAATCTGCCACCTACCTTCTAGCAACTGCCAAATGACAGACAGGTCTAGTACATAAAAAGAATTGAAAATGGAATTGCCTTGAAAATTCAGCCCCATGAGTGGTAGCAATTTTTATATGCTTATAAAATATAAACTGTCTTGAATATCTGATTAATGATTTAATGTATCTTTTTTCCACTATGGGGGTTTTCTTATCATTCTCTTACTAGTATCCAAATGACTTAGCAAGACAACAGATAGTGATTGATGGGTCAGTGATGGAGAATTCAAGAATAATTCTATTGTCTCTTCTTTCCACCCAAGAGGATTTACTTATTGAGGAAAGAAAAGCAATCACCTCAATGTAGCACTCCCATGACTTGGATGTCCAAGAGCAGAGTTAAACTGAGATTCTACGACAAATGCAGCAAATAGGTTTCATCTCATACGCCCACTGGGATGGGCTGTGTGGAGCAGTGATGAGAAGTGTCTTGGGGCTCCCTCCTGGCTCAGCATGAAAGAATGCCACAGTTCATTAACAAAACTTGTCAAGAGCATAGAAGTGGTGACACGAGCCCTAGGTATCTTCCACCCTAGTTCTATATATCTTCATGAAAAATTACCCAAATGGGACCACAAAGCAGAATTAGACTAGAAGAAAGCCCTTCTTCTCTTGGCTGAGTCTTTCCAAACCCAATTTTGATTCTCAACAGGCCTGCTGAGATTTCTTAGGGCCTGGACAGGTGGTCCAAGACCATGAGCTCATTAGTACACATGAGAATTAGAGACGTAATAATAGCCAATAATCCTCTTGGGAACTTCCCCATCATGCGTCAGCTGACCAAATGCAAATTTATTTGAGTCCTTCTGTAGATTCTGAGTTCCAAGTAGTAAGAATAAGGAAGACTTCAAACACTGGTAAATATTCAAGGATTCAAAACCAAAGGCCTCTTCCTAGTTTACCTTGCTTAAAGAGATGACACAAACTACTCCCAGAAACTAGTGACTACCTACAGGGGTGAACATTCTGGCATTGGTGGCCTCTGCTGTTTCTTCTTTCTAGTCATATAGTCCTTTTGTGCAAGGGTCACTCTTACTCCCAAGAGGAAAGTCAACATGACTCACTTTGAGAAACTGAAAGTACACCATGTCCACATGAGCAGGGCTGTCTGTTGTATAACCACAAAACCACATCAGAAGAAGTCAGCTGCTCAGGAAGGAGAAGAGGCAGTGGGCTGAAAAACTCACCCCCCAGGCCAGATGGCCAGCCTTCCTTCGAGAGGACCTGTAGGATCCTAGCTAAGCAGAGACTTGGGGCAGGTGACAGATGCCCGCAGCCAGGGCCATCAGGGTCACTGGCTCTGGTAACTAACACTGAAACAAGGGCCTTCCCAAGGCCTGGTCATGAAGCTGTGGGGTTGGCTCTGTTCTTTCTTTTCCTTTGGCACATTCTTCTCCTAGTTTGTAATCCTCTTCCTAAGCATCCAGTGCTCTCTTGCCAAACCTTATATTAGGTGATCTGGGGGAAGGCTTAAGGGCCCTCACCCTGGCCGGGATACTGTCAGGATTCTCTGATTGTGTACCCTAATAATTCTCACCTAGCAGGTATGAGAAATGGAACACAGCTAAAGCTTTAATTGGTAAAGGAGTAGAAATCACTCACATTAATCAGAATGGAGGCATGTTTGGTCATTTTTGTGGTCACTTTTGAACAATACTCTCATTTTCATCTGTATTCAGACACGATTATGGAGTGGAATATTTTTGCCTTGCCCCACTGTGGTCACGGGGTGGCCTTGTCAGATGTTAGAGCTCTGTGAAATCGTTTGTTTCAACAGGAGAACACCAAGGCCTCACAGGACTCCAGGGCCGGCCCCCTGCAACACCAGGACCTAGCTGATAGAGCCAAGCCTGCTCCCAGCTCTCAGGGGCTGCTTTGCTTTAAATCCCACTTGGGCAGTATAGACGCCACTCCTACCCTTCCCCCCACCTTTCACTTAAAACCGTTCTGTTTCCCATTTCTTCCTTCAAAAAATTCACTCCTTCAAAGTGGCCTAAACAGAATTCATCTCCTTTAACATTCACAAGAATTAAAGTTTTGTCCCAGAGGGGCTGGAGGGGCGTCTTGTACTTGTATCATAGTAGTGACCTTTTAGAGATAAAAGCTGACCCCAGATAAGCCATAAATGGTGAGACTGCTAAACTGTGGAAGAGAATACATTTAAGATTTCTCTGGTTAAATCAAAGAGGCAGCTGGATCCTCTGCCAACACAGAGAGCTGCACCTGCATCTCACCCATACAGTTGAACTTTGAGGTTAACCAACTCAGTGGGGTTCATTCATGTTGCCCCACTGTTGATTTCCCCAGGCCATCCACAGCCTGGCAGTCTCTCCTCTCACACAGAATCTCCTCTCATCTGGCTGACCTGTCTCTGCTCGTTTTTATATGGAGATGCTATTTCTGAATTCATATTGGAGCTTGACCTGCCAACCCTAAAGAGTTGATTTTAGAATGATAACAACTGTCCTGAACAAGCCACCCTCTCTCTCTCTCTTTTTGATGTTATAACTTTAGAGGTTTATTGTTACTCTATAAGTGACATCCATTTTTAAAAATCACTACTGCTAATACAGTCTCTATACAGAAAACAACTTCATTAATCAAAACTGGGTCTATTCAAATAAAATCTACCACCAAGATGCCAACATTCCTTAGCTAATGGTGGAAATTTTATAGGCTTCACATTAATTATGATCTTAGGTCTTAGATGTTTGATAATACAATGATTATCTTTCCATAAGGGTAGTTAAATTTTAGTCATATGCTTCTTTTTCCTGGAATGGAACAATTATAATTATTTAACAACAAAAAAACACAATTTTGAAATAAGGGACTTACTTTTTAATTTCTTTCTCATCAGTACAAAGTAATCTGGCACGTTGGCTACAGAACAGTCTATAGCAGAGGTGAGAAAATTATGATCCATGGGCCAAAGTCTATTTTTGTAAACAAGGGTCAACAGGATCCCAGCTTCCCTCCTGTGCCTACATATTGTCTCTGGCCACTTGTGCACTACAAAGGCAGAGTTGGATAGTCACAAGGGAGACCTCATAGTCCCCACAGACTAAAATGTTTACATCTGGCCCTTTCCTGACAAGTTGGTCTCAACATGGCTTGGTCTCTTTATCTTGTGTATTTGATCCTATGATAAAAATAAAATGTTGCTTATACTAGTCAAAATTTACTCTTTAATTATAGTTATCTTTACGAGTTAAAACGTATACAACATCTACGTTTTAAAATAGTTTATTTTGTCATTCCCAGCCACCCTCTCTTGCTCTTGCCTTTCAGCTACTCTGCGGGCTGAGCAGGACACTGGGCTGGTGAATTTTCGTCATAATACTCTGCTGCCACCTAGTGAACAAATTCATAACCAAACAAGCCCCTAGAGTTGCCAGGGACTCAACATCTACACACCCCTCACACCGACCCAAGGAAGCAGACACTGCTGTCAGTCCAAAACACCTCGTAGGCATCCAATGCTTCTGGAAAAGACCTGTCTGCTAGGATTTCCAAGGCAAACCCTTCCCCCTCCTCTCTCTCAAGCCCCAGTACTGTGAGAGGAAACTGCCTACTGAGAAGAATCTAGTTTGCTACGAGTCCACACTGAGACTAGAAAGGAAATAAGAACAAAACCAGTCTGGACCTGTGAAAGGGTCACAGTCAGCCCTGCAGAATAAGCAAAGCTAGAATTCCTAGGGACATCTTGTTGTTTCTTCACAGTTTTGTCTTTGGGCTTAAGAAACAAAAGCTACGGTAACATTCGTATTTAAAAAAAAAAGAAAAGAAAAGAAACAAATACCCATTTATTTACCTCTGCTTACACTGGGCCAGACATTTTATTTAATCTTCAAAATAGCTCTTTGAGATTACATATTACATCCCCACTTTACAGATAAGTTACTTGAGGCAGAGAGAGGCTAAGCAATGTGTCCAAATTCACCTCACTAGTTAGGGGAAGAGTTTGGACTAAACCTCATAGAAGCTGGCTTCATAATCTGCCTCTTAACTGTTATGTTTTTCTGACTCTTTCTATGCCACCTGGAACACTGATCCACGGAGGAGAGAAAAGGGGAAGGAAAGAATCTTCCTGTCTCCTCCCTGAACCCGCATCCTCTGCCTCTCCGTCAACCCATTTCTCAGGCATCCTAGAGTCCTTGGACCAGATTCCCAGCTTGCATGGCCTCTAGGAACATAGAATTCTAATCATTGTGTGTGTGTGTGATCCAGAAAGCTGTAATAAGGAATCAGCAAGAAAAACACAAAATCCAAATTCTCTTCCAGTTCTAACCAAGAAGAAATAATAAGTGATTATTAAAATCTGGATGTAGCAATGTCAGTAGAATATAATGTAACCTGAAAGTACAACGAAACAATAGATTTAAACAAGAAAATTATTTTCAAAAACCAAAGTAACTTCTGAATGATATTTTGTGTGCACAGATGAATCATTAGGGTGAACAAAAAGCTCACATTGATGTATCTGAGCATATGAGGACACCAGGAATGGAGTGCTAGCATCCCAGCTGCCTCCCCTGAGTGGCCAGCCTGGCAGTTCCTACCAAGAAGAGAAGGCAGGTGGGAGAGCTCACTGGTGAGAAGGTCTGGGAAGTGTTGCTCTGAGAGATATTCCCAGGGGAACCTTTGTACACGCGGAAGGGGGAATTCAGAAAAGAGGAATTCCCTAGAAGGTCAGGACTGGATCTCAGCCATGGCAAAGACCAGGAAAGAAACCCATAGATGACTCTGGAATAGGGTCACGAATGACTGCCCAAAGGCCTAATCTAGCCCACAGATGTGTCTTGACTGGCTTACTCAGTGCTTTCTAACTTATGAGTCAGTGCTAGCATTTAAAAAAATCAGAAAATTTCACATAAATTTGTATTTCCAAGTTATCTTTAAGAACTGGAGGATCTAGTAATATGGAGCCCACATTCCATGGATGGATGAACTCAACTTGAGTTCATCCAGGCCCTTCAAAGTACCATGTCTGGCATGGTTCCCACCCAGCCAAGGCACTCATGTAGCTTTTCTCTAGGAACCTAGAATCATTTGAGTTCTTGGCTGCTGATGGAGCAGTGGCTGCACAGGGCCCTGGGACAGGCCACACCACCACAAAGGATAGTATATACTATAGCTAAAAACTGCCAGCCTACTTAGCACCCAGCCCACAAACAGGGGCATGACCACAGGAATTAGAAACAACTTCAGGACTGTGATCCTTCTCCCCATTTAAGAACTCCCATAATTTGATCCCAACTTAGCATCCCAGCATAATTTCCCATTATTTCCTTTATATAGCCTACACTGCAGCCACACCTCAGTATTTACTGTTCTCTGGATATTATTCCCAGATTTGTACCTTCTATTTGGAATGCCTCCTCTCTACCCCCAGCTACTACATGTGTCCAACCTATATCCATCCTTTGAGGTCCAGCTCAAACTCTGCTTCTGTGAAGCCAGTTTCTGTAGCCATAACTAATCCCTCCTCCTGTCTCACTGTAGTATTAGTTTATATGCCTGTTGTAGGATTACCACAGTCTGATTCATATACTATGAGTCTATCATTCCTGTCCACTTGTGAGTTCCTGAAAGGTAGAAACTGCCTCTTAATATCTTTGTGCCTCACTCCCTCTCCACTCCCACTTCTTAGTTCCTAATAAAGTACCCTACCAAGAGTAGACTATCAATAATTATTGAATATATTTCTAAAAAAGCAAATATGTGGTGTATATATACAATGGGCTACTACTCAGCCATAAAAAGGATGAAATCTTGCCATTTGCAACATCATGGATGAACCTAGAGGGTATTATGCTAAGTGAAATAAGTCAGAAAGACAAAGACAAATACCATATGATTTCACTTATATGTGGAATCTAAAAAACAAAACAAAAACAAACAATAAAGCAGAAACATAAAGGGGAGTGGGGAGCATAGGCTTACAGTTATGGAATGAATAAGTCATGGGAATAAAGGTACAGCATAGGGAATGTAGCCAATGGTACTCTAATAGCATTGTATGGTGAAAGATGGTAGCTACACTGTGGTGAGCATAGCATAATGTATAGAGTTGTTGAATCACTATTTGTACACCATGAAACTAATACAACATGGCCATCACCAATACCTCAATTAAAAAATAAATAAATCAATCGCTGAGTGGGCATTGACTTCTACTGCCATCTAGCGGCCATAATGTAGCATTATGCCTAAAGACATCGCCATGATGTGGGAACCACAAACATTCCAAATCCATCCATCCATTTTCTTTCTTTCCTTTATTTCTTCTTCCTTCCTTTCTTTTCCTCCTTTCCTTTTCTCATTTTCTTCTTTCTCCCTTCCTTTATTCATTTATCCTTTCACTCAACAAGTAATTTTTAATCATCTAGGTGATAGATGCAATGAGCAATTGAGAATCAATACAAATGTGAAAAGGAGCTTGGGAAGATGGTGGAATAGGAGGATCCAAAGCTCACCCTGTCCCACGTTTACAACTAGATATCACTCACATCTGTGTAAATAAGCTGGAGAATGATCCCAAGACTGGCTTTGAATAACACATTGGTTCAGATGGATCTAACAGACATATTCAGAACATTCCACCCTAAAACAGCAGAATACACATTCTTTTTCAAGGGCACATGGAACTTTCTCCAGAATAGATCACTTATTAGGCCACAAAATAATATCAACAAATTCAAAAATACTGAAGCCATACCACAAATGCTTTCTGACCACAACACTTTGAAATTAGAAATCAACCACAAGAAAAAACCTGGAAAACACACAAATACATGGAGGTTAAATAACATGCTACTAAACAATGAATGGGTCAACCAAGAAATCAAAGACAAAGTTGAAAAATACATGAAGACAAATGAAAATAAAAATACAACAGTCTACAATCTTTGGGATACAACAAAAGCTGTTCTAAGAGGGAAGTTTATAGCAATACAGGCCTATTGCAAGAAGAAAGAAAAATCCCAAATAAGCAACCTAACCTTACATCTAAAGGAACTAGGAGAAGAACAATAAACAAAACCCCAAATCACTAGAAGGAAGTAAATAATAAAGATCAGATCAGAAATGAACAAAATAAGAACTTAAAAAACCCAATAGAACAGGATCAATGAAACCGGAGCCAGTTCTTTGAAAACATTAACAAAAATGATAAACCTTTAACCAGACTCATAAAAAAAGAAATAAAGGACTCAGATAAAATCAGAAATGAAAGGGAAGAAATACAAAAGATTGTAAGAAAATATTATGAAAAATTATATGCCAACAAATTGGAAAACCTAGAAGAAATAGGTAAATTCCTAGAAACACATAACCTACCAAAACTGAATCAGGAAGAAATAGAAAATTTGAACAGACTGATTACCAGCAATAAAATTGGATCAGCAATCAAAAAACTCCCAGCAAATAGAAGTCCAGGGCTGGACAGCTTCACAGATGAGTTCTACCAAACATTTAAAGAAGAGTTAATACCTATTCTCAAGCTATTCCAAAAAAAAGAAGAGGAAGTAAAAGTTCCTAATTCATTCTCTGAAAGCCAGGATTACCCTGATGCCAAAACCAGATAAGACACTACAAAAACAGAACTACAGGCCAATATCTCTGATGAACATGGATGCAAAAATCCTCAACAAAATATGAGCAAACCAAATCCAATGATACATTAAAAAAAATCATTCAGCATGATCAAGTGGGATGCAAAGGTGGGATGCAAAGGTAGTCCAACATTTGCAAGTCAATCAATGTGATACATCACATCAATAAAAGAAGGGATAAAAAAATATATGATCATTTCAATAGATGCAGAAAAATTATTTCACAAAGTACAATATCCTTTCATGACAAAAACCCTCAACAAAGTAGGATTAGAGGGAACATATCCCACCATAATAAAGGCCATATATGAAAAACCCACAGCTAACATCATATTCAATGGGGAAAAACCAAGAGCATTTCCCCTAAGGTCAGGAACAAAACAGGAATGTCCACTACCACTATTATTTAACATAGTCCTGGAAGTCCTAGCTACAGCAATCAGACAAGAGAAAGGAATAAAAGGCAACCAAATTGGTAAGGAAGAGGTAAAACTTTCATTATTTGCAGATGACATGATAGTATATAGAGGAAACCCTAAAGACTCCCCCAAAAAACTACTAGACCTAATAAATGAATTCAGTAAAGTTGCAGGATACAAAATCAATGTATAGAAATCTGTGGCATTTTTATATACTAATAATGAAGCAACAGAAAGAGAAATTAAGAAAACAATCCCATTAAAAATTACACCAAAGATAATAAAATACCTAGGAATAAACTTAACCAAGGAGGTAAAAGACTGAAAACTATAAAACACTGATGAAAGATATTGAAAATGACACAAACAAGTGGAAATATATCCCATGTTCATGGATTGGGAGACAAATATTGTTAAAATGCCCATACTACCCAAAGCAATCTACAGATTTAATGCAATCCTTATTAAAATACCAATGACACTTTTCACAGAACTAGAACAAACAATCCTAAAATTTGTATGGAACCATAGAAGACCCTGAATAGCCATAATAACCTTGAAAAAGAAAAACAAAGCTGGAGGTATCACAATCCCAGATTTCAAGTTACACTACAAAGCTGTAGTAATCAAAACAGTATAATACTGGCACAAAAATAGGTCATAGATCAATGAAATAGAATAGAAAGCACAGAAATAAACCCATGTTTATATGGTCAATTAATCTTTGACAAAGGAGGAAAGAATATGCAATGGGAAAAAGACCACCTCTTCAACAATTGGTGTTTGGAAAAGATACATGCAAAAGAATGAAACTGGACCACCGGCTTACACCATACACAAAGAGAAATTCAAAATGGATTAAGGACCTAAATGTGAGACCTGAAACTATAAAAATCATAGAAGACAGCAAAGCAGTAATTTCTCCAACATCAAATGTAGCAACTTTTTTCTAGATATGTCTCCTGAAGCAAGTGAAATAAAAGCAAAAACAACTATTGGGACTATATCAAAATAAAAAGCTTCTGCACAGCAAAGGAAGCAATCAACAAAACTAAAAGACAATCTACTGAATGGGAGAAGATATTTGCCAGTGACATCTCTGATAAAGGGTTAGTATCCAAAATATATAAAGAACTTATACAACTCCACACTCAAAAACAAACAAACAAACAAAAAAAACAGATAATCCAATTAAAAATGGGCAGAACACATGAACAGACATTTCTCCAAAGAGGACATCCAGATAGCCAACAGACACATGAAAAAGCGCTCAACATCACTTGTCATAAGGGAAATGCAAATCAAAACTACGATGAGATATCACTTCAAATCTGTCAGAACGGCTAAAATCAAAAAATATAAGAAACAAGTGTTGGAGAGGATGTAGAGAAATAGGAACCCTCATGCTCTGTTGGTAGGAATGCAAACTGATGCAGCCACTGTGGAAAACAGTATGGAGGTTCCTCAAAAAGTTAAAAATGGGGGGCGCCTGGGTGGCTCAGTCGCTAAGCGTCTGTCTTCGGCTCAGATCATGATCCTGGGGTCCTGGGATGGAGCCCCGCATCGGGCTGCTTCTCCCTCCTCCACTCCCCCGGCTTGTGTTCCCTCTCTCGCTGTCTCTCTCTCTCTCTGTGTCAAATAAATAAATAAAATCTTTAAAAAAAAAAAAGTTAAAAATGGAACTACACTACTATCCAGTAATCACACTACTGGGTATTTACCCAAAAAATACAAAACCACTACATCAAAGAGATACATGCACCCCTATGTTTATAGCAGCATTATTTACAATAGCCAAATTATGGAAGCAGCCTGTGTCCATTGATAGATGAATGGATAAAGAAACAGTGATATATATCATTATATATATATATATATATATATATATATATATATATATGGAATATTATTCAGCCCTAAAAAAAGAATGAAATCTTGCCATTTGAATCAACAAGGATGGAGTTAGAGCATACAATGATGAGCAAAATAAATCGGTCAGAGAAAGACATATACCATATTATCTCAGTGATATGTGGAATTTAAGAAACAAAACAAACAAGCAAAGAAAAAGAAGAAGGAGAGAGAGACAAACCAAGAAACAGACACTTAACTACAGACAACAAATTGATGGTTCACAGAGGGGAGGTGGGTCGGGGGGATGGGTGAAATAGGTGATGAGGATTAACGAGTACACTTATGATGAACAATGTGTGAGGTAAGGAGTTGTTAGATTACTATATTGTACACCTGAAACTAATATAACACTGTATGTTAACTACACTGGAATTAAAAGAAAAACTTAATAAAAAAAAGAATCAACACAAATGTGAATAGATATAGAGGACTCGGGGTGCCTGGGTGGCTCAGTTGTTAAGCGTCTGCCTTCGGCTCAGGCATGATCCCAGGGCCCTGGGATCGAGTCCCGCTTCAGGCTCCCTGCTCCATGGGAAGCCTGCTTCTCCCTCTCCCACTCCCCCTGCTTGTGTTCCCTCTCTCGTTGTTTCTCTCTCTGTCAAATAAATAAATAAAATCTTAAAAAAAAAAGATATAGAGGACTCCCATTGCCAGCCACAATGGAATAAGCCCACTGCAACCAATATCTCCCACTGATTACCTAAAAACTGTGGACAAACACACAAAAGCAAATACCTGACAACTCTGAAAAGTTAAAAATAACAAGCAGATTAAGAAGGAAAAAACTAAAAAAAAAAAAAAAGAAAAAGGGAGGAAAACTAAATTTGAGAAACCCATACAGGGGTGAGTTTCCTTGGTATTTTTATTCTTTTGTTTTCCCACTTTGACCCAAGGATTTTTTTTCTATTTTTCTTTCCAGTTCTGCACCAAGGGCACCCAAAATCATGATCCTGCCATGTGGGCACCACATTGCAAGAGTGGTCCCAACACCTAAAACTTTGAGGAAAAACAACCAAACAAACAAACAAACATATTTCTGGCCAGGGGAACCAGAAAAAGGGAATCTTGTGATTCAGAAAGAATGGGGCAATTATTTATTCTTTCCCTCTCTCTGTTTTCTTTTTTTTTTTTTTTTTTAAGATTTTATTTACTTATTTTGACAGAGAGAGACACAGTGAGAGAGGGAACACAAGCAGAGGGAGTGGGAGAGGGAGAAGCAGGCCTCCCGCCGAGCAGGGAGCCTGATGCAGGGCTCAATCCCAGGACCCTGGGATCATGACCCGAGCCAAAGGCAGACGCTCAATGATTGAGCCACCCAGGCGACCCTGTTTTCTCTTACCACTTTATCTTGAGGGTTGCCTCAGTCATAAAGAATTATATGAAATGTGTTCACTAGAACTTCAAGTTAAACCTTATCTTTCTAGTCAGATGACCAGGAAAAGGAATGCCTGAAAGCCAGAGGGTTTGGTAGAAATGCGGGGAAGAAAGATTTGGAGAAGGAGATCTTCTATTGCAGTGGATAAAACATGTCCTGAATTCACCTCTGAGTGCAAATACACAGGACAGACCCAATGCAGCTTAGCAAGGACCTTGAAAACTAAGTTGGAATGACCATCCAGAGAAGGTAAAACAAAACTTGCAGTCTGGACCTAATATGAATGATTACCTCCAAAAATTAAAAAAAAAATAACAACAAAAATCAACATTGTCCAGAGAATTTTAGTAGGGCTTAGAGTCTCCTAATATAATACCCAGAATATCTGGATAAAGTCCAAAATTACTTGGCCAAAAGAAACCAGGAAAATCTTATCACTTCTTAAAGGAAAAGACAATCAACAGATATCATACCCAAGATGACCCAGAAACTAGAATCACACAAAAACTTTAGGACAGCTATATTACCAGACTTCTAGAAGAAAACATCTCGAAATGACTGAAAGATAGATGCTCTCAGCAGAAAAATAGAAACTACCAAAAAAGAGAGGAAATTTTAGAACTAAAAAAATCTGAAATACGAAACTCAACAGACTCAAGGGAGATGAAAGAGGAAAGAGTCAGCAAACCAGTATAGATCATTTGGTCTGAAAGATAAAGAGAAAAAATGTTAGAAAAAATAAACAAACAGAGCCCCAGGAACTTATAGGAAAATACCAAAAGTTCTAACATTCCTGTGACTGAATCCCAGAAAAATATGAAAAAGAGATTGGCACAGAAAAACTATTTGAAGAAATGAGGGCTGAGAACTTTCCAACTTGGTGAAAGAAATACATTTATAAATTCAAGAGGCTCAGAAAACCCCAAATAAGATAATTCAAAGAAAACCATCCCAGATACATCATAATGGATTTTCAGAAAATCAAAGATAAAGAAAAAATCTTGAAGGTAGCCAGAGAAAAGTGGTACATTACATACAGAATGATTCAAAGGACTGTGGATTTTATTATCAGAAACCATGGAGCCCAGAAGACAATGGAACAATATCTTTAAAGCACTGTAATAAAATAAACTGTCAACCCAGACTTCTATGACTAGCAAATTATCTATCAAGAATTATGGTGAAATAGGACATTTTAAGATGAAGAAAAGCTAGGGCAACTCACTGTTCTAAGAAAAGTGCTAAAGGAAGTTTTTCAAGTGGGAGACTTGGAACTTCAGGAATTAAGGAAAAACAGTGATATAATAAATGATAATGGATAAATATAATAGCTTATTTTTTCCTCTTAGATTCATTCATGTAGGTATGACTATTAAAAATAAAATTATAACACTGATGGAATTTTTTAATGCATGTAAATGTAATACATATGACAATTTTAACATAAAGGGAGGCGAAAGATAAAGAAAACTACATGGTTAAAACTTCAACCCTACTTTAGGTGGTAAAACAATAACTCTAAGTAAAGTGTGAAAAGTTAGGTATGTATATTGTAATTCTTAGAATAGCCACTAAAAAATACAAAGACATAAAACCAAGAGATAAATTAAGACATAATATACAAAATATTGGAATAATCTAAAACAAGGCAGAAAATGGTAAACAGAGGAATCAAAACCAGAGAGAGGAAAATCTGGAATAAATAAGGAAAGAGTAGAGCCAAAGCCAACCATATCAATAATTCCATTAAAAGTAAGTGTTCTCATGGGATGCCTTGGTGGCTCAGTCGTTAAGCGTCTGCCTTCGGCTCAGGTCATGATCCCAGGGTCCTGGGATTGAGCCCTGCATTGGGCTCTCTGCTCTGCGGGGAGCCTGCTTCTCCCTCTCCCACTCCCCCTGCTTGTGTTCCCTCTCTCGCTGTGTCTCTCCTGTCAATAAATAAATAAAACCTTAAAAAAAAAAAAAAGTAAGTGTTCTCAATTACACCAACTGAAAGACAGAAATTGTCAGGTTGAAAAACCAAAAGACTCACCTATATGCTGTCTACAAGAAATTCACTGTATATAAAATGATATTTAGGTTAATGTAAAAGAATGGAAAATAATAAACCATGAAATCATACTAACCGAAAGAAACTGAGAATGGCTATATTGATATCAAAGTAGATGTCAGAACAAGGAATATTACTAGGAAGAAAGAGGGGTCAGTACACACAACACACAACAATCCAGATATATATGTAACAAACAATATAGCTTCAAAATACATGAAGCAAAAACTAATAGAACTAAAAAGAAAAATATATAAATCCACAATTACACTTGGAGACATCAAAACACCTCTCATTAATCAATAGAACAGTAGAAAATCAGCATGGACTGAGAAGACTTGAACAATATCATCAATCAGGCTGACCTAATTAATATTTATAAAGTATTTCACCCAACAACAGGAGAAAATACAAGTACACATGAAGCATTCACCAAGGGAGATCAGGGGTCAGCAAACTATCACCTGGAGACCAAGTTCAACCCACCAGCAGCTAAGATTTATTAGAACACATCCATGCCCATTTGTTTGCATAATGTCTGTGGCTATTTTTGTTCTACAAAGGCAGAGATGAGATGAGTAGTTGCAAGAGAAACTACGTGGCCCTAAAAGCAAAAAGTATTTGATGCTTTACAAGAAAGTTACCTACCCTTGTTCTGAACCATAAGCCAACACAGTGCATTTAAAAAAAGGAGGAAACACACAAAGTATATTCTCTGGCCATAATGGAATTAAATTAGAAATTGATTATAAAGATATTTGAAAATTTCCCAAATTTTGGGAAATTAAACATCCTTCTAAATAACCCACTGGCCGAAGTGGAGGTCTCAAGACAATTTAGAAAATACTTAAACTAGGAGGTCTTGGGTGGCTCAGTCAGTTAATCAGTTAAGCATCTGACTCTTGATTTCAGCTTAGGTCATAATCTCAGGGTCATGGGATCGAGCCCCGGGGCATGCTCCACACTGGGTGTGGAGCCTGCCTAAGGATCTCTCTTTCCCTCTCCCTTTGTCCTCACCTCTCTCTAAAAAAAAAAGAAAGAAAGAAAGAAAAGAAAAAAATTTAACTACACAAATATGTAAATATATAAAAATTTCTGGGAGAATGCAACTAAAGAGGAGCTTATAGGAAAAGTTATAGCAATGAGTATATTAGAAAAAAAGAAAGGTCTCAAATATACCCTAAGCTTACATCTTAAGGAACTAAAAAATTAAGAGCAAATTAAACACAAAGTGAACAGGAGGAAGGAAATAATAAAATTGAGAGCATAAATTAATAATATTGAAAACATAAAAATAATAACATTTATGAAGCTAATTTTATTTAAAAATAAAAATAATTTATAAATCTTCAGCCAAACTGAGCCAGAAGAAAAAAGAGAGAATACAGATTATCAATATTGGGAGTGAAAGAGTAAACATCATTAGAGATACTACACATATTAAAAGGCTACTAAGGGAATACTACAAACAACTTCCAAGTGCAGACATCCATAACTTAAATAAAATGGAATGAATCCCTGAAAGACAAACTACCAAAAATCACTCAAGAAAAAATAGGTAACCTGAATATTCTATTCTATTCAAGAAATTGAATTTGTAGTTTAAAACTTTCCAACAAAGAAAAGCACAGGCCCAAAGGACTTTGATACACTCAACCAAACATTTCAGGAAGAAATAAAACCAAATCTATATAATCTCTTCCATAAAACAGAACACTTTCTAACTTATTTTATGAAGCCAGCATTACCCTGATACCAAAACTGGAAAAGGACATTACAAGAGAGAAAAATTACAAACCAACGTCAATATCCTTCATGAACATGGACATAAAAATTCTCAACAAAATAAAATCAAATCCAGAAACATATAAAAGGATAATATACCATGAACAAGAGGGTTTTATTGCAGGAATGCAAAGACGTTTCTACCCAACAACAGGAGAATACACATTTTGTTTTTTCAAATGCACATGGAGCATTCATCGAAGTAGATCAGGGGTCAGCAAACTATCACCTGCAGGCCAAATTTAGCCCACCATCAATTTTTGTAAATATTTGATGACATTTCACCAAAGAATTTCTAAGGATAGCAAAAAAGTACATGAAAAGATGCCCTGTATCACAAGTCATTAGGAAAATGAAATACCACTACCAACCTACTAGAATCCTAAAATTTTAAAAATAGTAATTGACAATACCAAGTGCTGGAACTCTCATATATTTCTGATCAGAAAGCAAAATGGTATAGCCATAAACAACTGGCCATTTCTTATAAATGAACCTTGTCTCATACCTTAAAAAAAAAAAAAAGATTAACTCAAAATAGATCAAAGACTTAAAAGTATAACAAAACCATAAAACTTCTAGAAGAAATTTAGGAGAAAATTTTTGTGACCTTGTGTTAGGCAGAGAGTTCTTAGATATGACACCAAAAGCATGACTGAAAAAGAAAAAAAAATGGATAAATTTGACTGTATCAAACTAAGAACATTTGCTCTGCAAAAGACACTGTTGACCAATAAATAGATGACCTAGTGAGTGAGAAAAGAAATTGATGATTATCTGGTTCAATTTACAGATCGGAAAACTGAAGCCCAGAGAAGATAAGGACTGGTTTGTCAAACTTAAACAACTTACATGCTGGTGGAGCCAGAACTTTAGAAACCAAGTCAAACAGAGAAGTAGTTGCGAATTTTAACAACTCACATTGAAATCTCAGCATAGCTTCAATTAAATTGATCAGGGCACTTAAAAGATTATTAGTCTTAATTTTTTATTTTAAAGTCAAATCAGCAACAATATTTAACAACTGCCCCTATTCATTGTCATAAATATAAATCAGACAAAAATCACCTAGAACTTAAATAAACACTAAAATGATCAAAAGTAAGGTTTTGTATGACCCATCTTATTCCACTTCAACTCTTGTTTCACTTACCACAGCAGGTAATTAAACTCATCTATCCAAAATTTCTTTTATGCCCTCTTCAATTTTAGTGCCCTCTCCAATTTCTTTTTTTTTTTTTTAAGAGTTTATTTATTTATTTGACAGAGTGAGAGACAAAGAGAGCAGGAACACAAGCAGGGGGAGTGGGAGAGGGAGAAGCAGGCTTCCCGCGGAGCAGGGAGCCCGATGCGGGGCTCAATCCCAGGACCCTGGGATC
This sequence comes from Halichoerus grypus, assembly GCF_964656455.1. NCBI lineage: Eukaryota > Metazoa > Chordata > Mammalia > Carnivora > Phocidae > Halichoerus > Halichoerus grypus. The sequence continues at coordinate 102,550,955 of NC_135718.1, read as the reverse complement.
ATGACCTGCGCTGAAGGCAGACGCTTAATGAATGAGCCACCCAGGCGCCCCCTCTCCAATTTCTCTGAGCTGCCTCATTCATATGAAGGAGATAATAATTCCTACATATTGAGGTCACACATTAATAGCCTTAGTTGCATTCATTCTGAAAATCAGTTTTGTCTGAATACATCTATAGAATCCACTGAGTAACCTCAAATACAAGAGAAGGAAGTTATCCAAAGACAAAACGTGTCCATCTGCCTGAGCCTAGTCCAAGGGCAGGAAGATTGGGCAGACAGAACTGGGTCTCTGTTTATCAGGTGACAAGTCATGCCAGAGTCTTTGGCAGGAGGGCTCCAATAAAGAGAGGGCTAAAAAAATAAATCTTTTCCCCCAAACCTCTGCTATTTCATAGAGAGTACAAAGGATTCTCATTTGAAACCCATGGAACAAAATGGGGATGAAGGGACTTTTAGAACTTTTTTTAACTGAAAAGCACACAATCAGAAAGTAAAAGCCACTAATGATTTCATCACAAGAAAATTATATAATTCATTGATGTCTCTTCCATTCCTGACACTTCAGCCTGCCCCAAACCTGTGTGTCCCAAGTTCATCCCCCAAAGAAACTATGGTTTACAGTTTGTTATATAATTTTAGAGACAGATGCATATATAGGTTTTTAATGAGATCATGCTACATGTATTGGACTGAAATTGCTAAAAACATAAAGTTAGGTTTTCAGATCAGTATTTATTTTTGACAGTCCCCAGTATTTCATAATTTACTGTCATTTCTCTATTTATAGACATATAGGTCATTTCTAATTTCTTAACTAAAGGTTCTGACTAAGGAGTTTTCTAAAGCTTCCTAACAAAGTTCTAGCTCAGGAAGAGGAATTAGAGAAGCACCCTCCTGAAAGGACTTGTCTGAAAGCACATTCATAAAATGAGTAAATGGTGAGGAGGAACTTAAGGAAGGCTGGAATTCCAGTAAAACCAGATTTAACTTTACCTCAAGCTTTGTTTTGAGTAATAAATAAGATAACATATATAAAGTATCAGCACAATGCTTGGCCACAATAAATGTTACTTTCCTTCCCATGGCATTTCTTCTTTTCAGTCCTTATCTGATACAGTCTAGTATATGGAAGAATTTGAAATTCCTGGGTTTGAGGCTGGAAGAGATTCAAGTGACCCACTAGAACCATCCTGAAAGGCAATGCTTATCAACAGAGAAAAGGTGTCCCAAGACAAAACCCATGTCTTCTCTCTACACAACCTTAGGGTGATTTATTTACCATCCTGGGGAATTTTCCACTACCCTACAGAGATAGTCTTTGTCTCAATTCTGTTTCCGGGGATTTCCATGTCAATGTCCCAAGAACCAAGGTCTCTTTACATCTGTCATCCAATGGGCTTTGGGCCACCATACCAGTAAGACACCTGGGAGATTTCCCTGTTATTTCAGAGTTCTGAAAATGATCATCATTGTATACATGAGAAGGTTTTCTATAAAGTCTTTCTTGGCTCACTTCCGGAAGAATAAACTATCTCTTCAAAAGTTTTCCCAAAGTCTGTGTGTTGCTGATATGTTTATTGTATCACTCATCACATTCTTTTAGTACAGTTGGTTATTTTCCTGTTTTCTCCACCAGACTGTAAGGTTCTTACTGGAAAAGGACTTCCCTATTCTTCACCCCTGAACTGCCAAAGGACTTGAATAGGGCCAACCAAGCCAGATATCTGAAAGAACATGGGCTGGGGAGTCAGAATCTACTCCTTACTCTTAATAACTTGCATCTGATCTTGGAGAAATCACATCACCTGTTTGCATCTCAGTTTTGTCATCTTTAAAATAGCCTTACAGTAAAGGAATGGGATGGACTAAATGTCTGGTAAGACCCCTTCAAGTTGTAATAATTGATACCCATAACTGATATCTGCAACCTGGAACTCTGATAGCAAAAGAGAAAAAATGTTAACAATCCAAATAGTCTTTTTGTCTCTAAAATGCACATTTTTAATCAGTAAAAATTAGTTACGTTTAACGTTTCCTATTTACACTTGGATATTTCTTAAATTCACACCAGCAAAACAGAAATTATTCCTTAGAGTGGGCTACTTTTACAAATGGCTAGGCAAAGAACACCAATTATCAGTTGAGTTTTGCTATTTTCTTTTTCAAAAGGTGACTTTTCTTGACCCTGCACCTCAATTCCAAGTGTTTCTATACCCTGGCTATTCTATAGTCACTTCCCAGTATTACTACTAAGACTACTACTAATAGTACTTTTAAGAATAGTTGTGAGGGGCGCCTGGGTGGCTCAGTTGGTTGAGCAACTGCCTTTGGCTCAGGTCATGGTCCTGGAGTCCTGGGACTGAGCCCCGCATTGGGCTTCCTGCTCAGGGGGGAGGGGAGCCTGTTTCTCCCTCTCCCTCTAACCCTCCCCCCACTCGAGCTCTCTCTCTCACTCACTCTCTTTCAAATTCATTAAAAAAAAAAAGAATGGGGTGGAGGAGCAAGATGGCAGAGGACTAGGAGACCTAAATTTCGTCTGGTACCAGGAATTCAACTAGATAGGGATCAAACCATTCCGAACACCTATGAACTCAAAAGATCAAAGAAAAGAAAAGCAGCAATTCTATGAATAGAAAAGCGACCACTTTCTGGAAGGTAGGACGTGCGGAGAAGTGAATCCAAGGTGATATTCGGGAAGATAGACGGCAGGGGAGGGGGCCTCTGTCAGCGGCTACTGGCAAGTGATAGAGAAGCAGAGCACAAAATCAGAACTTTTAGAAGTCGGCTCCGCTGAGGGACGTTGCTCCAGTGGCTAAGCGGGGGGTGGAACCCTCGTGGGACAGTGTGGTCTCAGGACCCTCAGGGTCACAGAAAGACCGGGGGTGCCTGAGTGCGGCAGAGCTCCCAGGTATCGGAGCAGGGAAGCCGGCTGCAGAGACGGAGCCGAGGCACGGGCTCTCAGCTCAGGGTTGCCATAAACCGTGATCCGCGGCACAGTCGGGCCACTGCTCCTCTAGCAGGGACCCAACAAGCGGCAGATCCGGGGAGACTCACCTTCCTCCCCCGGGAGGAGCAGTGAGGGAGCGCATCGCAGGGATCTGCTGGGTTTGGAGACTCCACATGGGGTCGGGTGCCAGAGATAGAAACGCTTGGTCACAGGCCGGGTGAGCACAGAGTGCGGCCGGAGACTGGGGAGATGGGAGTGATTGACCGCTTTTCTTGCAGGACCCCGAGTTCTCAGCTCCTCCGGGCGGAGATTGGGAGGCCACCATTTTCACTCTCGGCCTCCAAAGCTGTACGGAAAGCTTGCAGGGAAAAAAAGCTCCTAAGAGCAAACCCGAGAAGATTACTTAGCCCGGACCAGCAAGGGCGGGGCAATTCCGCCTCCGGCAAAGACATTTGGGAACCACGGCAACAGGCCCCTCCCCCAGAAGATCAGCAAGAACATCCAGCCAAGGCCAAGTTTACCGATCAATGAGAACGGCAGAACTCCAGCACTAGGGGAATAATGCACATAGAATTCATGGCTTTTTTCCCATGATTCTTCAGTCTTTCAAAGTTAATTTTTTTAACTGTCTTTTTTTTTTTTTTTTGAATTTTTCTTTTTCCCTTTTTCAACCAACATCTTATCAATCCCTTTTTTAAAAAATCTTTTTTATTTTTCATTTTTAGAGTCATATTCTATCCCCTCATAGTAGTTACCCTTATTTTTGGTATATATATATATATTATATATATATATATATATATATATATATATAAGTTGTTCTCTCTTTAAAATTTTGGGATACAGTTTCTTCTAACAGACCAAAATATACCCTAAATCTCTAGTGTATGGCTTTATTCTAGTCTCCTGCCTGATCACATTCTCTCCCTTTTTTTTTTATTCTCTTCTTTCTTTTTTCAACCAACTTCTTATCAATTCCTTTTATAAAATCTTTTATAATTTTCATCTTTACAGTCATATTCCATCCCTTCATTGTATTAACTCTTATTTTTGTACATATATAAGTTTTTCTTTCTTTAAAATTTGGGAGGTGCTTTCTTCTAACAGACCAAAATATGCCCAAAATCTAGCATGTGGCACTGATCTATGCACCAGCCTGATCATATTTGATCATATTCTGGTTTTTTTTGTTCTGTTTTTGTTTGTTTTTATCTTTTTCTTTTTCTTTTGTTTTTCTTTTTTCTTTCTTCCCTTTTCTTTTCCCCCGGTTTCAGGTCTCTTCTGATTTGTTTAGTGTATATTTTCTGGGGACATTGTTACCCTGTTAGCATTTTGTTCTCTCATTCATCTGTTCTACTCTGGACAAAATGACAAGATGGAAAAAATCACCTCAAAAAAAAGAACAAGAGGCAGTACCAACTGCCAGGGACCTAATCAATACGGACATTAGTAAGATGTCAGAACTAGAGTTCAGAATGATGATTTTAAAGATACTAGCTGGGCTTGAAAAAAGCATGGAAGATATTAGAGAAACCCTTTCTGGAGAAATAAAAAAACTAAAATCCAAGTCAAAATCAAAAAGGCTATTGAGGAGCAATCAAAAATGGAGGCTCTAGCTGCCAGGATAAATGAGGCAGAAGAGAGAATCAGTGAGATAGAAGACCAAATGATGGAAAATAAAGATGCTGAGAAAAAGAGAGATAAACAATTACTGGATCATGAGGGCAGAATTTGAGAGATAAGTGATATCATAAGATGAAACAATATTAGAATAATTGGGATCCCAGAAGAAGAAGAAAGAGAGAGAGGGGGGCAGAAGGTATATTGGAGCAAATTATAGCAGAGAACTTCCCTAATTTGGGGAAGGAAACAGGCATCAAAATCCAGGAGGCACAGAGAACCCCTCTCAAAATCAATGAAAATAGGTCAACACCCCGACATCTAATAGTAAAACTTATGAGTCTCAGAGACAAAGAGAACATCCTGAAAGCAGCTCGGGAGAAGAGATCTGTAACCTACAATGGTAGACATTAGATTGCCAACAGACCTATCCACAGACACCTGGCAGGCCAGAAAGGACTGGCAGGATATATTCAGAGCACTAAATGAGAAAAATATGCAGCCAAGAATACTATATCCAGCTAGGCTGTCATTGAAAATAGAAAGAGAGATAAAAAGCTTCCAGGACAAACAAAAACTAAAGGAATTTACAAACACGAAACCAGCCCTACAAGAAATATTGAAAGGGGTCCTCTAAGCAAAGAGAGAGCCTAAAAGTAACATAGACCAGAAAGGAACACAGACAATATACAATAACAGTCACCTTACAGGCAATACAATGGCACTAGATTCATATCTTTCAATAGTTACCCTGAATGTAAATGGGCTAAATGCCCCAATCAAAAGACACAGGCTATCAGAGTGGAAAAAAAAACAAGACCCATCAATACACTGTCTGCAAGAGATTCATTTTAGACCCAAAGACACCCCCAGATTGAAAGTGAGGGGGTTGAAAACAATTTACCATGTAATGGACACCAAAAGAAAGCTGGGGTGGCAATCCTTAGATCAGACAAATTAGATTTTAAACCAAAGACTGTAAGAAGAGATGAGGAAGGACACTATATCCTACTTAAAGGGTCTATCCAACAAGATGATCTAACAATTGTAAATATCTATGCCCCTAACATGGGAGCAGCCAATTATATAAGCCAATTAATAACAAAAGCAAAGAAACACATCAACAACAATACAATAATAGTGGGGGACTTTAACACCCCCCTCACTGAAATGGACAGATCATCTAAGCAAAAGATCAGCAAGGAAATAAAGACTTTAAATGACACACTGGACCAAATGGACTTCACAGATATATTCAGAACATTCCATCCCAAAGCAACAGAATACACATTCTTCTCTAGTGCCCATGGAACATTCTCCAGAATAGATCACATCCTAGGTCACAAGTCACAACTGGTACCAAAAGATTGGGATCATTCCCTGCATATTTTCAGACCACAATGCTTTGAAACTAGAACTCAATCACAAGAGGAAAGTCAGAAAGAACTCAAATACATGGAGGCTAAAGAGCATCCTACTAAAGAATGAATGAGTCAACCAGGAAATTAAAGAAGAATTTAAAAAATTCATGGAAACCAATGAAAATGAAAACACAACTGTTCAAAATCTTTGGGATGCAGCAAAGGCAGTCCTAAGAGGAAAGTATATAGCAATACAAGCCTTTCTCAAGAAACAAGAAAGGTCTCAAGTACACAACCTAGCCCTACACCTAAAGGAGCTGGAGAAAGAACAGCAAATAAAGCCTAAACCCAGCAGGAGAAGAGAAATAATAAAGAGCAGAGCAGAAATCAATGAAATAGAAACCAAAAGAACAGTAGAACAGATCAACGAAACTAGGAGCTGGTTCTTTGAAAGAATTAACAAGATTGATAAACACCTGGCCAGACTTACCAAAAGGAAAAGAGAAATGACCCAAATAAATAAAATCATGAATGAAAGAGGAGAGATCACAACCAACACCAAAGAAATACAAACAATTATAAGAACATATTATGAGCAACTATATGCCAGCAAATTAGATAATCTGGAAGAAGTGGATGCATTCCTAGAAATGTATCAACTACCAAAACTGAACCAGGAAGAAATAGAAAACCTGAACAGACCTATAACCGGTAAGGAAATTGAAGCAGTAATCAAAAATCTCCCAACAAACAAAAGCCCAGGGCCAGATGGCTTCCCAGGGGAATTCTACCAAACATTTCAAGAAGAATTAATACCTATTCTTCTGAAACTGTTCCAAAAAATAGAAATGGAAGGAAAACTTCCAAACTCCTTTTATGAGGCCACAATTACCTTGATCCCAAAATCAGACAAAGACCCCATCAAAAAGGAGAATTACAGACCAATATCCCTGATGAATATGGATGCAAAAATTCTCACCAAAATACTAGCCAATAGGATACAACAGTACATTAAAAGGATTATTCACCATGACCTAGTGGGATTTATCCTTGGGCTGCAAGGTTGGTTCAACATCCACAAATCAATCATTGTGATACAATACATTAATAAAAGAAAGAACAAGAACCATATGATCCTCTCAATAGATGCAGAAAAAGCATTTGACAAAGTACAGCATCCTTTCTTGATTAAAACTCTTCAGAGTATAGGGATAGACAGTACATACCTCAATACCTCAATGAAAAACCCACAGCAAATATCATTCTCAATGGGGAAAAACTGAGAGCTTTCCCCCTAAGGTCAGGAACACGGCTGGGATGTCCACTATCACCACTGCTATTCAACATAGTATTAGAAGTCCTAACCACAGCAATCAGACAACAAAAAGAAATAAAAGGCATCCAAAATGGCAAAGAAGAAGTCAAACTCTCACAGTTTGCAGATGATATAATACTTTATGTGGAAAACCCAAAAGACTCCACCCCAAAACTGCTAGAACTCATACAGGAATTCAGTAAAGTGGCAGGATATAAAATCAATGCACAGAAATCAGTGGCATTCCTATACACCAACAACAAGACAGAAGAAAGAGAAATTAAGGAGTCAATCCCATTTACAATTGCACCCAAAACCATAAGATACCTAGGAATAAATCTAACCAAAAAGGCAAAGAATCTGTACTCAGAAAACTATAAAACACTCATGAAAGAAATTGAGGAAGATACAAAGAAATGGAAAAGCGTTCCATGCTCATGGACTGGAAGAACAAATATTGTGAAGATGTCAATGCTACCTAGAGCAATCTACACATTCAATGCAATCCCCATCAAAATACCATCCACTTTTTACGAAGAAATGGAACAAATAATCCTAAAATTTGTATGGAACCAAAAAAGACCCCGAATAGCCAGAGGAATGTTGAAAAAGAAAAGCAAAGCTGGTGGCATCACAATTCCGGACTTCAAGCTCTATTACAGAGCTGTCATCATCAAGACAGTATGGTACTGGCACAAAAACAGACACATAGATCAATGGAACAGAATAGAGAGCCCAGAAATGGACCCTCAACTTTATGGTCAACCAATCTTCAACAAAGCAGGAAAGAATGTCCAATGGAAAAAAGACAGTCTCTTCAACAAATGGTGTTGGGAAAATTGGACAGCCACATGCAGAAGAATGAAACTGGACCATTTCCTTACACCACACACAAAAATAGACTCTAAATGGTTGAAAGATCTAAATGTGAGACAGGAGTCCATCAAAATCCTAAAGGAGAACACTGGCAGCAACCTCTTTGACCTCAGCCACAGCAACTTCTTCCTAGACACATCACCAAAGGCAAGGGAAGCAAGGGCAAAAATGAACTATTGGGACTTCATCAAGATAAAAAGCTTTTGCACAGCAAAGAAACAGTCAACAAAACCAAAAGACAACCGACAGAATGGGAGAAGATATCTGCAAATGACATATCAGATAAAGGGCTAGTATCCAAAATCTATAAAGAACTTCTTAAACTCAACACCCAAAGAACAAATGATCCAATCAAGAAATGGGCAGAAGACATGAACAGACGTTTTTCCAAAGAAGACATCCAAATGGCCAACAGACACATGAAAAATTGCTCGACATCGCTCAGCATCAGGGAAATCCAAATCAAAACCTCAATGAGATACCACCTCACACCAGTCAGAATGGCTAAAATTAACAAGTCAGGAAACGGCAGATGTTGGCGAGGATGTGGAGAAAGGGGAACCCTCCTACACCATTGGTGGGAATGCAAGCTGGTGCAGCCACTCTGGAAAACAGTATGGAGTTTCCTCAAAAAAGTTGAAAATAGAGCTACCATACGACCCAGCAATTGCACTACTGGGTATTTACCCCAAGGATACAAATGTAGGGATCCAAAGGGGTACGTGCACCCCAATGTTTATAGCAGCAATGTCCACAATAGCCAAATTATGGAAAGAGCCAAGATGTCCATTGACAGATGAATGGATAAAGAAGAGGTGGTATATATATACAATGGAATATTATGCAGCCATCAAAAGGAATGAAATCTTGCCATTTGCAATGACGTAGATGGAACTGGAGGGTATTATGCTGAGTGAAATAAGTCAATCAGAGAAAGACATGTATCATATGACTTCACTGATATGAGGAATTCTTAATCTCAGGAAACAAACTGAGGGTTGCTGGAGTGGTGGGGGGTGGGACGGATGGGGTGGCTGAGTGATAGACATTGGGGAGGGTATGTGCTATGGTGAGCACTGTGAATTGTGTAAGACTGTTGAATCACAGACCTATACCTCTGAAACAAATAATACATTATATGTTAAAAAAAAAAAAGAAGAAGATAGCAGGAAGGGAAGAATGAAGTGGGGGAAATCAGAGGGGGAGACGAACCATGAGAGACTATGGACTCTGAGAAATAAACTGAGGGTTCTAGAGGGGAGGGGGGTGGGAGGATGGGCTAGCCTGGTGATGGGTATTAAAGAGGGCACGTACTGCATGGAGCACTGGGTGTTATTCACAAACAATGAATCGTGGAACACTATATCAAAAACTAATGATGTAATGTATGGTGACTAACATAACATAATAAAAAACAAACAAACAAACAAAAAAAACTAATGATGTATTCTATGGTGACTAACATAACATAATAAAAAAAAGAAAGTTCAGAAAATAAAACAAAAACAAACAAAAACAAAACAAAATAAAACAAAAATAATTTAAAAAAATGGTTGTGAAAATAATTTTATTATCCTTTACAGTTAAACTTGATCTTTCACGCATATGTATCATAGATAACATTACTTTCTTGATTTCACAGCCTTAAAACCCTAAGATAGAGAAATTAGAGAACTTACCCATGGTTACAAAGCTAGTAACTAGTACCCCATCCCAGGCCTTTTAGACAAGAGAAAAATATTACTTCTTCACTAACAGTGGCAATTAAACAGTGTTGGATTGCTAAAGAAATTTCATAGGACCCAAAATGGCAATGCTTGCACAGACAAAGGATACCCTATTATGACAGCTTTTCTGGGGAGGTATCTACATCACAGCCATAGATTCTCACAGGAAGTGGTCTGGAGAGGCCTGGTGCAGGCTCCTACTCTCCTCGATCTGCAAGGGCTGTGGCTGGATGCACTTTCTCTCTCTAATGACAGATGCATGGAATTTGGAACCAGAAAGTCCAAAATGGTATCCAACTGAGGTTTTTTACATTTTGCTGATCACCTGCTATGTAACCAGCCTAGCAGTGCAACCCTCCAAAAATATCACTAAAATCAGGTATAAAGCACCAATCCCACTCTTGTCAAATGCTAACAGGCCAGTACAAACCTTCCCCAAACTCCTCAGAGCAGCACAAGAAATCAGTATGTCTCATGCCTCCATCTGGTTCATGCCATGCAGGAACTTGAGCATAACAGCTCAGGCTGATTCTGGGTCAGCTGGAATTAACCCTCACAGCACACTTCCCTCTGTTGTATTTGCCCCCTAGAGAGCAAAAAGAAGTACTCTTGAAAACAAGAATAATCCTGCACCCTCGGAGGAGTGCCTGAAGTGTTTGGATTTGGGAAGAATTGATTTCTGTTCCTAAAAGTGATCGGAATGCCATAAACAAGTACTATTTCCGCAGTCTTGGGAGGTTCTACGTCACCAAATTTTTCCATTCATGCAGCACACTGAGGTATTTCTTTGGACCTAGGGTTGCATCTGAGGACCTGACTGATAATGGTCCTTGTTCTTCAGGAGCTAGGAGGCTGTCAATCTCATCTACCAGCTCTGGAATGCCCCCCCCCCCACCGGCTTTCCATCTTATGTTCCCCTCCCTTTTTCAGACTCATCTTGTCAGCTCTTCTTAGCTTGTTAAGGTAAAAATTACTAATTTGTTACAAAATTCCAGTCCCCAGAACCTGGTTTTGCCCACTAAGCTTCCAAGAGGCAAGAGAATTAAAGCAGTAGCAGTTCGGGTTTCTTCTGCCTCCCTCAGAACCGAGCCTCATTCCTGGTGAACCTCAACTTTTGGGATTCTGGTTTCAGGGATCAGACATTTCCTTTAAAGACTGGTGCCACACCGTTGTGATTACTTTTGCTTTGGAATATATTTTGAAATCAGGAAGTGTGATGCCTCCATCTCCATTCTTCTTGCTCAAAATTGCTTTGTCTATCTGGGGTCCTTTGAAATTCTATATGAATTTTAGGATTTTTTTAAATTTCTGTAAAAAAAATTATTCAGATTTTGATAGAGGTTGAACTGAACCGGTAGATTACTTTGGGTATGTGAGCAATTATTTAAACAATAATTCTTCCAAGCCATAAACATGAGATATCTTTCCATTTACTTGTATCTTTTTAAAATTTTTTCATTGTTTTATAGTTTTAAGTGTACCAGTCTTTCACCTCCTTGGTTAATTTTATTCCTAAGTATCCAACTTCTGAGTTGGATCTTCAAAGGAATCAAAATCATTATCTCAAAGAGATATCTGCATTTCTATGTTCACTGCAGCATTATTTACAATAGCCAAGACAGGGAAGCAACCTAAATGTCCATTGACAGATGAATGGATAAAGAAAAGATGACATTTACATGCAATGGAATATTATTCAGCATTAAAAAAAGGAAATCCTGCCATTTGTGAAAACATAGGTGAAGGACATTATGCTAAGTGAAATAAGCCAGACACAGAAGAACAAATACTACCTGAGCAATCCTACTTACATGAGAAATCTACAACAGTCAAAGCAGAGAATAAATGGCGGTTGCCAGGTGCTGGGAGGACAGGGAAATGGGAAAGTATTAGAGTATAAAGTTTCAGTTATACAAGATGATTAAGTCCTAGAGATCTACTGTACAGCATAGTGCCTATAGTTAACAATACTGTATTAAATACTTGACAATTTGTTAAGAGAGTACATCTTATGTGAAATATTATCACAAAAAATAAAATAAAAAATAAATAAGGAGGATAGGAGGAAACTGTTAGACGTGATGGATATGTTTATGGCATTGGTTTTGGTGATGATCTCTTGGGTATTTACTTATTTTCAAACTCATCAGACTATATATATTAAAAAAGTACAGCTTTTTATATGTCAATGGTACCTCAACAAAGTATTTTTTTAAAAAAAGATTCTTTTTTAAAAAAGATTGTATTTTTTTCAGAGAGAGAGAGAGAACACAAGCAGGGGGAGGAGCTGGAGGAGAAGGAAAGCAGACTCCCCACTGAGCAGGGAGCCCAAGGCAGGGTTTGATCCCAGGATACTAGGATCAGGACCTGAGCTGAAGGCAGACACTTAACCAACTGAGCCACCCAGGCACCCCTCAACAAAGTGTTCTTTTTTTAATTAATGTTACTATCAAGCTTAAAGAATACAGTAGTCCCTCCTTTTCTGCAGGGATATATTCCAAAACACCCAGTGGACACCTGAAACCAAGGATGGTACCAAACACTATATGTGGTGTTTTTTCTTATACATACATATCTCTGATAAAGTTTAACCTATAAACTAGGCACACAGTATGAGATTAACAATAACTAATAATAAAATAGAAAAACCACAGGGTGCTCGGGTGGCTCAGTCAGTTAAGTGACTGACTCTTGATTTCAGCTCAAGTCATGATCTCAGAGTTGTGAGATTGAGCCCCCTGCTTAAGATTCTCTCACTTTCTCTCTCCTTCTGCTCCTCCACCCCCCACCCCACTTGCACTCGCTCGCATTCTCTCTAAAAAAAAATAATAACAATAGGGGCGGCTGAGTGGCTCAATCAGTTGAGCATCCTCAGTCCTGGGATTGAGTCCTGAGTTGGGCTCCCTACTGGGTGGGGAGTCTGCTTCTCCCACCCCACCCGCATCCCCCGGCTTGTGCCCTCTCACTCTCTCTCAAATAAATAAATAAAATCTTTAAAATAAATAAATGAATGAATAAATAATAAATAAATAAAATAAAATAAAATAGAAAAATCATTACAATCAACTATAATAAAAGTTATGTGAATGTGGTCTCCCAAAATATCTTGTACTGTACTCACCCTTCCTGTGGTGATGATGTGAAATGTTAAAATGCCTACAAGAGGAGAGGAAGTCAGGTGAATGATGCAGGCATCTTGACGTAGCATTAGGCTACTATTGACCTTCTCACGATTTGTCAGAAGGAGGACCATCTGCTTCTGGACTGTGGTTGACCCAGTAACTGAAACCACAGAAGCAAAACCACGGGTAAGGCGAGACTCCTCTACCTACAATTGCCACTAGGTAGCACCAGCGAGCCAAGAGTGTATGCAGGGCCAGGAAAAAAATGGAAAGAAATAGAAGAAAACGAGGAATGGATAGAACCAACACTAGTTGAATATTTGCTTGTTCTTTTTTTTTTTTTTTTTTTAAGAGAAGGACAGAGAGAGAGCACACGAGGAGGGGCAGAGGGAGAGGCAGAGAGAGAGAATCTCTGCCTGACAGAAAGAGAGTCTGGCAGAGTCCACACAGCAAGTCAGACACAGAGCTACTGCGGAAATCCAGTTCTCCAGACTTGCTACATAAGAGAACGCTGGCATTTCAGATGAAAGAAGAAAAGGTGAGGTGGTACTTCGAGGTAGAGACAGTCCAGGATGACACCGACATAATAATCATCGCTTCTATTTATCTAGTCCTTCCAAGTGTTGGCACTCTGCTAAGACATTTAGAACCGGGGCGCCTGGGTGGCTCAGTTGGTTAAGCGACTGCCTTCGGCTCAGGTCATGATCCTGGAGTCCCTGGATGGAGTCCCGCATCGGGCTCCCTGCTCGGCAGGGAGTCTGCTTCTCCCTCTGACCCTCCCCCTCTCATGTGCTCGCTCGCTCTCATTCTCTCTCTCTCAAATAAATAAATAAAATCTAAAAAAAAAAAAAGACATTTAGAACCACCCAATGGGGAACTCTTGTTTGTCACCTAGCATCGTTTTCTCCCTTCTTTCTGCAACAACGTGCATATTTTCCTTTGGGGAATTGCCTCTCCTATACCTTTTGCATGGTGGTTGATAGGGATTTGACTTCATCCTCACCTCTTAGAAGTGACCCTTATGTCTATCATCCCACCCCTTTGGCCCAGTGATTGTTCAGAGTGTATACACAAGCTAATTCAGGCATTTGAGGCATAAGATGACATTTGCTGAGTTCTTTTCGGAAAGAGGATTCTTTCTTCCATGGGAACTACCAGAAGAGAAACTCCCCACTTTCGGATAGTGTGATGTAAGTGTGTAATTTTCTAGAACGACCACAACCATTGTTGCTTCCCTGAGGCAAGACAGCCTGAGGGCATAGCTGATAAAAGAGGGAAGACACACCAAGAGAGGTAAAGACATGAAGCTAGAGGTTTGATGACACTGTAAGTGTCTGCATCAAACATTTGAAGCTAGACCCACTTCAAGACCACAGATACATAAGCCAATACATTCCCCCTAAGCTAGCTTGAGTTTTCTGTTTTTCACAACCAAAGGCATCTAAACTGTTGTGTAGAAGTACTAGTATTATCTCTGTTTTAAAGGAAAGAAGATGGGGACTAATAAATGGAGACATTGAAAATGATCCAATGTCATACCATTTGTAAGAAAATTTGACCCAGAACTCTCTGGCTTCAAAACCTTAGCTATTACTCACAAATCATAGCCTTCATGCACCAACATTCCAAAGGGAGGGACCTTAGTGAGGAGCTGCTGCTAAATTCTTTCCCTTAATCATCACACTTTCTATATCTCCTCATCTAAATGCGCACTCTCAGGACTAAGATGTGACTAGGTTGACAATATCAGTTCACAGGAGCAAATAAGATGGTTCTATTTGATTTCAGAGGTGAGATACTAGAATGACTCCCAGCCCAGGAACTGATCACACATCTTCACTGAGGATTTTCAATTGTTCCCTTTACCTAGATGCAATCATTTCTGGATCTCAGGTGACATCACAGAAATATTTGTCTAGTCAATGATATTGCTGGGCAAAGCAGAGTCCAAGCAAAAAATGTGACAATGTGGCCTTATGAACATACTGCTGATAATACACTTGTTAAGAGGGTCAGAGGTTGATCACAAACAAACCCATAGTATCATTGAGCCACCTGTGTGATGCCATTTTGGAACTTCTCTGTCTCCACTCAGATTCCACCTAGAAAAGATTCCCGAATGTCCCCAGTCCCAACTATGCTCAGATTGCTCTCTGCTCACTTAACTAAACTTATAAAATCACCCAAGGTGGAACTGTAGGATTTAATAATCCAAAAACAAACAAATGAACAATCATGAAAATAAAAACTTGGAGGAAGAGGTGGAGGAAGGGAAAGGAAAATCATCCAAATACTTCCCAGTGACTTTCCAGTGAGATCCACCAGAAAGATTTTCCAAAAATATTTTCTCAGAAAGTAAGATGACAATAAGAGGTCACACATGTCTCTTGGAAGCTAAACTCTTTAGTTTCTGCGATGGAAATATTCTCACTCTCTCAAACTTGTTATTTACTTTACTTTCTTTCTTTCTTTCTTTCTTTTTTAACTATCACTCTGACCTTTTCTATCTTCCTTTAAACACGTCTCCACCTCATGGCCTCCCTTGCTGTACATGGCCTCTGCAGTTAATGGAATTTGAAAGGTATACCCCAACAGCTGGGCTTTTGATGTGGGTTTTGTTACATGGTTTTTTTCACTGACTATTCAAAATAATTCCAACTATCTTTTTCAATCATTATATTTGGTTTTCTGTTTGTACTTTAGAATAGGTCTCCTCAGACCTTAACAAAACAAGATGAGTCTCTGCAATTTTCCACCACATTACAGTAAAGTATGTCACAGGGAAGAAGAGGAGGAGTGAGGGCAGAAAACCCTGCAGAGGCATGAGTAGAGGAAGACTGAAAAATAAATCTTTAAGTGGCACCAACACAGCTTATGCCGAGAGGGAAGGAAATAGTGACTTTGGTGGGGGGGAGGGAACGGCGTTAGACATGGCTCTAGGGGATAAGTACAAAAGTCTAGAAATCAGTAACTTAACCCTCACATAGACTTATACTCTATGAAGAATAGTTGCTACAGTATATTAAGTACAACTATTGAATTATGGGCATCAGTTGACTTGAAGAATAACTTTTGTAACAAACACTGGAAGTAGGTTATGTCTGCTGGGTGACCTTTGGGACTATACTGACCCTACCTCTCTGTAGAGCCCTACTGTGCTGAAGTAGCAACCAACTGATGTTTTAGACCTGCTTCTGGGTGTCTCCCTGGAGGTTCACACAGGAATCCATCAGAAGAGGTCACTGCTGCTGAGCCTCTATGTCCCTAGATGGTCAATGAAGGAGTGGTCTTATGGAGAGAGACTTCGAGTAGGAGAACAAGACAGGGGCGGACACCTTCTTGGAATTACAGTGTTAATGCTGAGCAGGCTTGAAAGTCATTTAGTTCAAAATCCTTATTTTCTAGTTGACCCAAAGGGTAAAGTGACATGTCTAAGGTCACAATCCTAGTATATTAGAGACCAAAGAATAGAACCTAAATCCACCTTTATCCCACCATGCTTTGCTTCTTTTCATCAGTTTCACAAATTTCTATAAATCAGATTACAAGACTGAATTTCCTAAAACATAATCTCAAGGTTTATAAAAGAACTTGGGGTCAACTAATCAAACCTCCCTTGCTGGAATCTCTTCTATAACATAACTCTTAATTGCTGTCTTATTTGTGCTTGAATAATCTCAGTCATGGTGAACTTACTATGCTCTAAAGCAAAATACAGAAAATTTGAAGTGGTTAAAAAATATTCTTCCTTATACTGAAGAGAAATCTGTCTCCTTGTAACTTCCACCCATGGGCCCTAGTTTTGCCATTGGGGTCACATGGGGCAAAACCAAACCTTCTTATGTCACAGTCCATTAGTTACTTGGAGATGTCTATAATGTCTCCCCTTACTGTATTCTTCTCCAGATTGTATGTACACTCTAGTTCTTTCACTCTACCTGCCTATGCATTCCAAATCTCATCGGGCATGCTGATCATTCTCTGCTGGACATGCCAGTTTGTCCAGAACACTCCCATATGGGACTTACTGAACTGAACACTGAGCTCCAGGTATAGTCTAACTACTACAGAAAAGAGATCATCTCCCTTATTCTGGGCGACAGAGCAGCCCCTTGAACCACATTTAGGTGAGCAATATACAACTGCTCTTTCCACTTTCCCTCAATAGCCTTTTCCCCAAAAAGAGTAAAAATATTTAAATTTAAAATCTACTGGACTAATATTGAGTTGTCCTTGGCAATATTCTAATTCTAGACTAACTAAATCCAGATGAGCAGAGCAGAACTGGCAGTCTATGGAGATCACAAGAAAAAAGTGGAAGCCAGTCAATTGCCAGTTAAGATAGACTCTCATCAGTTTTGCATGGTTCAAAGTTGTTCCAATTAGGTAACTGATAAATGAATTTCTCAAAGAAATGGTGAACATCATGAAATACAAGAAGTATCTAAGAGTGATGCTATCAACTTCTGGGGATTTATTAAAATATGAGCAGATATCCATCTCTGAGCATGATGCAGGCAGTATATATAAGAGGATGGATGTTGGTAGACTTCTCAATATCCCTTCCAGCTAGTTTACAGATACTAAATTTGTAAGTCACACTTCAAGACACTATACTTTGAAGTGATGCTGTAACATTAACCCAACAAAATAACAAAGGTTTACAGGGTAATGTGGATCGACTAATTCCTAGGATCAAGAGTCTATCCTGAAAAAATATGAAAGTAGACCGTTGAGATGACTAATAGAAAGGAACTATCATCGGTCTGAAACAGATGGTTTCTCCAGGATGTAGGCCTCTTTCCTTTAAATCACAATGGTCCCCCCAAAATGGTCACTGTCTGAGTTAAATGCTCTATAGCCAGTTTTTAAATTACTGAAATGTCAGTGAAAATGCTTTTCATGTGACAAGTCCATAGCAATGTGTCTAATAGTAAGATAACCTGAATGGTGGTAGAATAGTACTGCTCCATGTGGTTTTAAATGTTCACTTTGTAGGTGAAAGAGATCAAAGAGAAATTCTAAAACCATCAATTATTTTGGTTTCAAGAAAAAAAAAGACAATTTTCAAAGTCTAGTGTTGTGTTTTTAAATTTTATTAAATTTGTTACTCCAGGGAGGTTCATGTAGTTTACTTCCATCTTATGAATTCCATTGTGTGTTGAAACAGTATCATATCCATCTAAATGATTTACATTTAAAGATGCTTTGTTTCTGATCATGGAGTGTGGAATATAACCAGAGAGATGGCTGGGTAGGGAGAGATCTTTTTAGTGTAGCTTGGGATGACCTGGAAATTAACAGAAATATCATGGACTAAAAATAGCATGGAAAAATGCTCTAGAAAATTTCTGTGGTGAATAAGGTTGTTTTGTACTGCTTAATTCATGCCTCACAGAATGTCTTCATGAAATGGAAAAATGAATTTTTCTATTGGTGAAAATAAATCTTGCTGGGGAAAAAAAAGCAATACGCTAGACACCATGCTTTTGAAAACCAATATAAATTATTTGGAAGTTGGTTTTATAGCTCTTTCTCTCAGATAATATAAATGTACTTTAAAATATAGACTTCTGCCTCTACGGCCTATCACTTAAGATTGACCAGTAGATACCCGTGGGTAAAAATATCCCCCCAACACACTCACATACTCAGGATCAGCAGGAGAGCTTGCTTCTATTGCTTCTCTTTCTTACAAACTGAAGAGAATGGCATGAGGCCTCTGCAAATTAACTCAAGTGTGCTGTCTACCATGTTTCCTTGCTAATAACTGCCTAACAATAATAAAATGAAAACACTTAACCTGTTGCTTGGCCAAATAGCAAAACCCCCAAATGCCAGTTCAGGATGGATATTTGTGAGTGAAAGAACAGACTATCTTGCCTGCCTGAGGGGGAAGGTAGGGAGAGTGGAATTAGATTTAATTTGCTTAACAAGAGTCAATCAAGTTTTTCTCTCATCAAAATAAATGGTTCTTCAACTTTAAGGGGGCATTGGAACCACTTGGAAAGCTTATTAAAATGCATAATCCTGGGTCCCACAGGATTTTGACTGAGTGGGTTGACAGAGGCCCTGAAAACTGCATTTGAAACAAACACCATAGGTGATCCTTGGTCCACACTTTGAGACAACCCGTTCTAGAAACCCAACCCACCCATACACACAGAACATCTCCAAATAACCCATGTGAGTGGTGAAATGAATTTTCAGCAGAAATAAGGATTATTTTCCTTTTTCTCCCCCCCACCCCTCCTCTTAGTATTATTTCTTTTCCCCACCCTCTCTGCTTTCCCTTTTTCCACTGTTTCTTGCCCTCTGCCTTTGCATTTTCAGCTACAAATCATGGACAAGCAGAAGAAAAGGTAAAGATGAAAAAGCCTTCACTTGTCTTGACTTTCTGAGCACAGACTATGCTATGTTGGTGTCCTTCTTAAATTCAATAATTTTCCATGAGTCGGGTATTGATGTTACAACTTCCTTATTTTACAGATCCATGACCTCTTTTCTTTTTCCATTGCTGAAAGCTTTGGAATCTACACAAGGCAATAATAGACTGGAGAGGTAAAAGGAAAGGAAATCCAGTCTAGTGTATTTTATTTGTTACTTGTTAACAGCTCAGAGAAAGATTCACTGGAAGAACGAAGACTAGAGAACAAGAATATTAAGAATAAATTTGTTCACTCATTTTTCCATTTATTCTAATATCAACAACTATTTTATCTTTTTGTCAGGGCATAAGATAAAAATTAAATAAAACATAGTTTTCACTGTTGTTGAAGAGTTGTTCCAGAAATAATTAAAAATCAAGATATCAAAGAAAATAAAATAAAACACTGAAAAATATTTTCATAATAACTTCAGCTTTGTTTCTTGCTACCTAAAGCTAATGGATCTCCCTTCATTCACAAAGAATATCTTTACTTAAGTCAGTCAATCAATCTTAGATTGACTTCTACCAAGCTTCTGGCCAAAACAAATGAAGATGGGTTAGTTCACCTATTTTCATTTCTGTAAGTCCTTAGTTATTAACCTGGTGTCTGGAGATTCCAACGGGGCCCAAGAACTTGGATGGGAAAAAAATGGATCTTGATTCTCACTAACTTCGATCTCGTTTGTATCATATTTTTCTTTTATGAATGTAGGAAATAAACCACAGGAATATTAGCAGTATCTGTGACTGCTAATAGAAATCACAGATATTTTTCTTATCACACTGCAGTTTTAAAAATTGTTGAAATAGCATTTACATTCATTGCTCTATTAAACTATGGTAATTTGTAGACCAGCTAATATATCTTGTTATTTAATGTGTTAATATATATTAATCTCTTATAATTTTTTAATATATTGATATCTGTACTTCAACATAATTGATTTCCTTATAATCCTATATATGCTGTTTTCTGTATGCAGACTATTATTTTTTAAGATTTTATTTATTTATTGACAGAGAGAGACAGCGAGAGAGGGAACACAAGCAGGGGGAGTGGGAGAGGGAGAAGCAGGCCTCCCAATGAGCAGGGAGCCTGATGTTGGGCTCGATCCCAGGACCCTGGGATCATGACCTGAGCCGAAGGCAGACGCTTAACGACTGAGCCACCCAGGTGCCCCTCAGACTATTATTTTAAAAAGAGACCCTTCTCTGTTTGACTTAGCATAATCTCCTCCAATATACTGTATGTTGACTAACATAACATAATAAAAAAAAAATTAAAAAAAAAAAGAGGTCCATAGTAGGGGTGCCTAGTGGCTCAGCCCGTTGAGCAACCAACTCTTCACTTCAGCTCAGATCATAATCTTGGAGTCTAAGATCAAGCCCCATGTTGGGCTCTACACTCAGCTCAGAGTCTGCTCAAGATTCTCTCTCCCAACAATTGAGGCTAGATGGTGGAGGAATAGGAGACCTAAATTTTGTCTGGTCCCAGGAATTCAGCTAGATAGTTATCAAACCATTCTGAACACCTACAAACTCAACAGGAGATCGAAGAAAAGAATAGCAGCAATTCTATGAACAGAAAAGCGATCACTTTCGGGAGGGTAGGACACGTGAAGAAGTGAATCCGAGGTGATATTCAGGAAGATAGACGGCAGGGGGAGGAGGCCTCTGTCAGCGGCTACCGGCAAGTGATAGAGCAGCAGAGCACAAAATCAGAACTTTTAGAAGTCGGCTCCACTGAGGGATGTCGCTCCAGTGGCTAAGCAGGGGGTGAACCCTTGCTGGGACAGCGTGGTCCCAGGACCCTCAGGGTCACAGAAAGACCTGAGTCAGGGGGTGCCTGAGTGTGGCAGAGCTCCCAAGTATCAGAGCAGGGAAGCTGGCAGCAAAGACAGAGCCAAGGAGTGGGCTCTCAACTCGGGGTTGCCATAAACCATGATCCGGGGCACAGTCAGGCCACCGCTCTTCCAGCAGGGACCCAACAAGCGGCAGATCTGGGGAGACTCCCCTTCTTCCCCTGGGAGGAGCAGCATGGGAGCACACCACAGGAATCTGCTGGGTTTGGAGACTCCAAACGGGGTCATGTGCCAGAGATAGAAACACTCAGTTACACGCCGGGTGAGCACAGAGTGCAGCCAAAGACCAGGGAGACGGGAGTGATCGACTGCTTTCCTCTGAGGGTGCACTGAGGAGTGGGGCCCTGAGTTCTTGGCTCCTCCGGGCGGAGATTGGGAGGCCACCATTCTCATTCTCATTCTCCAAAGCTGTACCGAAAGCTTTCAGGGAACAAAAGCTCTGAGAGCAAACCTGAGCAGATTACTTAGCCTGGCCCCGGCAAGGGCGGGGCAATTCCGCCTCTGGCAAAGACATTTGAGAACCACAGCAACAGAACCCTTCCCCAGAAGATCAGCAAGAACATCCAGCCAAGACCAAGGTTACCAATCAATGAGAATGGCAAAACCCCAGAACTAGGGGAATACAGCACATAGAATTCATGGCTTTTTTCCCATGATTCTTTAGTCTTTCAAAGTTAATTTTTTATATTTTCTTTATTTTTTTTCTTTTTCTTTTTTTTTGAATATTTCTTCTTTCTTTTTCAACCAACTTCTTATCAATTCCTTTTTTAAAATCTTTTTTAATTTTCATTTTTAGTCATATTCTATCCCTTCATTGTATTTAATCGTATTTTTTCTATATATATAAGTTTTTCTTTCTTTAAAATTTTGGGATACAGTTTCTTCTAAGAGACCAAAATATACCCTAAATCTAGTGTAATGACTTTGTTCTAGTTTCCTGCCCGATCACATTCTCTCCTTTTTTTATTTTATTTTATTTTTTTGGTTCTTTTTTCAACCAACTTCTTATCCTATCAATTCGTTTTTTAAAATCTTTCTAAATTTTCATCTTTACAGTCATATTCCATCCCTTCATTGTATTTACCCTTATTTTTATGTATATATATAAGTTTTTCTTTCTTTAAAATTTTGGGAGGCAGTTTCTTCTAACAGACCAAAATACACCCAAAATCGAGTGTGTGGCTCTGTTCTATTCACCAGCCTGATCATATTCTTTTTAAAAAAAATTTTTTTTCCTTTCTTTTCCTCCTGGTTTTGGGTCTCTTCTGATTTGTTTAGTGTCTATTTTTCTGGGGTCGTTATTACCCTTTTAGCATTTTGTTCTCTCATTCATTTGTCTTCTCTGTACAAAATGACAAAATGGAAAAACTCACCTTAAAAAAAAAAAAGAACAAGAGACAGTACCAACGGCCAGGGACCTAAAAAGAGAGATAAACAACTACTGGATCATGAGGGCAGAATTTGAGAGATAAGTGATACCATAAGATGAAATAGTATTAGAATAATTGGGATCCCAGGAGAAGAAAGAGAGAGAGGGGCAGAAGGTATACTGAAGCAAATTATAGTGGAGAACTTCCCTAATTTGGGGAAGGAAACAGGCATCAAAATCCAGGAGGCACAGAGAATCCCTCTCAAAATCAATAAAAATAGGTCAACACCCCAACACCTAATAGTAAAACTTACGAGTCTCAGAGACAAAGAGAACATCCTGAAAGCAGCTCGGGAGAAGAGATCTGTAACCTACAATGGTAGACATTAGATTGCCAACAGACCTATCCACAGACACCTGGCAGGCCAGAAAGGACTGGCAGGATATATTCAGAGCACTAAATGAGAAAAATATGCAGCCAAGAATACTATATCCAGCTAGGCTGTCATTGAAAATAGAAAGAGAGATAAAAAGCTTCCAGGACAAACAAAAACTAAAGGAATTTACAAACACGAAACCAGCCCTACAAGAAATATTGAAAGGGGTCCTCTAAGCAAAGAGAGAGCCTAAAAGTAACATAGACCAGAAAGGAACACAGACAATATACAATAACAGTCACCTTACAGGCAATACAATGGCACTAGATTCATATCTTTCAATAGTTACCCTGAATGTAAATGGGCTAAATGCCCCAATCAAAAGACACAGGCTATCAGAGTGGATAAAAAAACAAGACCCATCAATATACTGTCTGCAAGAGACTCATTTTAGACCCAAAGACAGCTCCAGATTGAAAGTGAGGGGGTGGAAAACCATTTACCGTGCTAATGGACACCAAAAGAAAGCTGGGGTGGTAATCCTTATATCAGACAAATTAGATTTTAAACCAAAGACTATAATAAGAGATGAGGAAGGACACTATATCCTACTTAAAGTGTCTATCCAACAAGATGATCTAACAATTGTAAATATCTATGCCCCTAACATGGGAGCAGCCAATTATATAAGCCAATTAATAACAAAAGCAAAGAAACACACTGACAATAATAAAAATAATAGTAGGGAACTTTAACACCCCCCTCACTGAAATGGACAGATCACCCAAGCAAAAGATCAACAAGGAAATAAAGGCTTTAAATGACACACTGAACCAAATGGACTTCACAGAACATATTCAGAACATTCCATCCCAAAGCAACAGAATACACATTCTTCTCCAGTGCCCATGGAACATTCTCCAGAATAGATCACATCCTAAGTCACAAATCAGGTCTCAACAGGTACCAAAAGATTGGGATTATTCCCTGCATATTTTCGGACCACAGTGCTTTGAAACAAGAATTCAAGCACAAGAGGAAAGTTGGAAAGAGCTCAAATACATGGGAGGCTAAAGAGCATCCTACTAAAGAATGAATGGGTCAACAAGGAAATTAAAGAAGAATTAAAAATATTCATGGAAACCAATGAAAATGAAAACACAGCTGTTCAAAATCTTTGGGATGCAGCAAAGGCAGTCCTAAGAGGAAAGTATATAGCAATACAAGCCTTTCTCAAGGAACAAGAAAGGTCTCAAATACACAGCCTAATCCTACACCTAAAGAAGCTGGAGAAAGAACAGCAAATAAAGCCTAAACCCAGCAGGAGAAGAGAAACAATAAAGATCAGAGCAGAAATCAATGAAATAGAAACCAAAAGAACAGTAGAACAGATCAACAAAATTGGGAACTGGTTCTTTGAAAGAATTAATAAGATTGATAAACCCCTGGCCAGACTTACCAAAAAGAAAAGAGAAAGGACCCAAGTAAATAAAATCATGAATGAAAGAGGAGAGATCACAACCAACACCAAAGAAATACAAACAATTATAAGAACATATTATGAGCAATTATATGCCAGCAAATTAGACAATCTGGAAGAAATGGAGACATATAAACTACCAAAACTGAACCAGGAGGAAATAGAAAACCTGAACAGACCCATAACCAGTATGGAAATTGAAGCAGTAATGAAAAATCTCCCAACAAACAAGAGCCCAGGACCAGATGGCTTCCCAGGGGAATTCTACCAAACATTTAAAGAAGAATTAATACCTATTCTTCTGAAACTGTTCCAAAAAATAGAAACGGAAGGAAAACTTCCAAACTCTTTTTATGAGGACACCATTACCTTGATCCCAAAACCAGACAAAGACCCCATCAAAAAGGAGAATTACAGACCAATATCCCTGATGAATATGGATGCAAAAATTCTCACCAAATTACTAGCCAATAGGATCCAACAGTACATTAAAAGGATTATTCACCACAACCAAGTGGGATTTATTCCTGGGCTGCAAGGTTGATTCAACATCCACAAATCAATCAGTGTGATACAATGCATTAATAAAAGAAAGAACAAGAACCATATGATCCTCTCAATAGATGCAGAAAAAGCATTTGACAAAGTACAGCATCCTTTCTTGATTAAAACTCTTCACAGTGTAGGGATAGAAGGTACATACCTCAATATCATAAAAGCCATCTATGAAAAACCCACAGCAAATATCATTCTCAATGGGGAAAAACTGAGAGCTTTCCCCCTAAGGTCAGGAACACAGCTGGGATGTCCACTATCATCACTGCTATTCAACATAGTATTAGAAGTCCTAGCCACAGCAATCAGACAACAAAAAGAAATCAAAGGCATCCAAATCGGCAAAGAAGAAGTGAAACTCTCACTCTTTGCAGATGATATGATACTTTATGTGGAAAACCCAAAAGACTCCACCCCAAAACAGAACTGATACAGGAATTCAATAAAGTGGCAGGATATAAAATCAATGCATAGAAATCAGTGGCATTTCTATACACCAACAACAAGACAGAAGAAAGAGAAATTAAGGAGTTGATCCCATTTACAATTTCACCCAAAACCATAAGATACCTAAGAATAAATCTAACCAAAGAGGCAAAGAATCTGTACTCAGAAAACTATAGAATACTAATGAAAGAAATTGAGGAAGACACAAAGAAATGGAAAAATATTCCAAGCTCAGGGATTGGAAGGACAAATATTGTGAAAATGTCTATGCTACCTAGAGCAATCTACACATTTAATGCAATCCCTATCAAAATACCATCCACTTTTTTCAAAGAAATGGAGCAAATCATCCTAAAATTTGTATGGAACCAGAAAAGACCCCGAATAGCCAGAGGAATGTTGAAAAAGAAAAGCAAAGCCGGTGGCATCACAATTCCAGACTTCCAGCTCTATTACAAAGCTGTCATCATCAAGACAGTATGGTACTGGCACAAAAACAGACACATAGATCAATGGAACAGAATAGAGAGCCCAGAAATGGACCCTCAATCTGTGGTCAACTAATTTTGACAAAGCAGGAAAGAATGTCCAATGGAAAAAAGACAGTCTCTTCAACAAATGGTGTTGGGAAAATTGGACAGCCAGATACAGAAGAATGAAACTGGACCATTTCCTTACACCACACACAAAAATAGACTCTAAATGGATGAAAGACCCAAATGTGAGATAGGAATCCATCAAAATCCTTGAGGAGAACATAGGCAGCAACCTCTTCGACCTCAGCCACAGCAACTTCTTCCTAGACACATCACCAAAGGCAAGGGAAGCAAGGGCAAAAATTAATTATTGGGACTTCATCAAGTTAAAAAGCTTTTGCACAGCAAAGAAACAGTCAACAAAACCAAAAGACAACCGACAGAATGGGAGAAGATACTTGCAAATGACATATCAGATAAAGGGCTAGTATCCAAAATCCATAAAGAACTTATCAAACTCAACACCCAAAGAACAAAGAATCCAATCAAGAAATGGGCAGAAGTCATGAACAGACATTTTTCCAAAGAAGACATCCAAATGGCCAACAGACACATGAAAAAGTGCTCAACATCACTTGGCATCAGGGAAATCCAAATCAAAAGCTCAATGAGATACCACCTCACACCAGTCACAATGGCTAAAATTAACAAGTCAGGAAATGACAGATGTTGGTGGGGATGCGGAGAAAGGGGAACCCTCCTACACTGTTGGTGGGAATACAAGCTGGTGCAGCCACTTGGAAAATAATATGGAGATTCTTCAAAAAGTTGAAAATAGAGCTACCCTATGACCCAGCAATTGCACTACTGGGTATTTACCCCAAAGATACAAATGTGGTGATCAGAAGGAGCATGTGCACCCCAATGTTTATAGCAGCAATGTCCACAATAGCCAAACTATGGAAAGAGACAAGATGTCCATCAACAGATGAATGGATAAAGAAGATGTGGTATATATATATACAATGGAATATTATGCAACTACCAAAAAAATGAAATCTTGCCATTTGCAATGACATGGTTGGATCTAGAGGGTATTATGCTGAGCGAAATAAGTCAATCAGAGAAAGACAATTATCATATGATCTCACTGATAGGAGGAATTTGAGAAAAAGACCAGAGGATCATAGGGGAAGGGAGGGGAAAATGAAACAAGATGAAACCAGAGAGGGAGACAAACCATAAGAGACTCTTAATCTCAGGAAACAAACTGAGGGTTGCTGGAGTGGAGGGGGGTGGGAGGGATGGGGTGGCTAGGTGATGGACATTAGGGAGGGCATGTGTAAGACTGATGAAGCACAGACCTGTACCCCTGAAACAAATAATACATTATATGTTAAAAAAAAAAAAGATTCTCTCTCCCTCCCCCTCTACCCTTCCCACTCTGCCTCCCCCCTCGCACATGCACATGCTCTCTCTCAATGAATAAATAAATAAATAATAAATAAATAAAATAAATAAATAAAATCTTTAAAAAAATAAAAGAGGCCCATACCTTAAGAAAGTTAAGCATTCCAACAACTTCTCAATACTCTAACTCTGGTCAAACTAAATAATCTTTAAACACAACATACTAGCTTGGGTCTCCATATGAAAATGTTCAGTGACAACAACTTAATATTATGCCCTTGGATTTTGAATGCTCATGGAAGTAAAAGACATTTACGTACAGGGTGTGTCTGCTGACATGCCCATTTCTTTATACATCATCTTTTATAAAGAAACCCATTAATTTCTCTTTGGAATTCAGTGCCACAAAAATATACTCCAAATAGATTTTTATGATTCTCTTTATCAAATAACAAGAACTATGTCTCTCTTTGTGTGTTTTCTTAGCTGTTGTTTTTTGCTAAGGCTGCCAGGAAGATCAGAGCTAAATGTAATATCTGATATAACTGACAATATCATCCCAGTTTTGATGTACAACTGTCTCCTTTCCCTTAAAATAGTTTTTGCTATACTGCTTTAGCTGTCCTGTGCTATAGTTTTTTTTTTTCAATTACAAGTTGATATAACATTTTTTTAAGTAGGAAGAGTGTGAATTATGAAAAAATTGTTCTTAATGGCTTTGAAGAATACTGAAATCCTTTCATCTAGATATTGTCTGAGGTCTCTCCTATCCTGGGGAAAGGAAGATCTTTAAGAGTATCTTTATTTCCTCCATCTAAATTCTAGAAGCTTTCTGAGTCATTAGTGTTCATGAGCACTACAACCCTAATCAACGGCTAGAAATGAAGGAGCTTCTTACCGGATGTTATAAGCTGTTATGGGGGCCCAGGCAGGCCATGCCCACCACAGAAAGATTCCACCAGTCTTAATAGAAATAAGCTGTCCCATGACATCCCAGTGATTCAGTTCTCCCAAGCATTAATGAGCAGTTATGCAAATATTCATGAACTGCAGGACTTTGCCTTTTAAGGAGTTACTCACCAAACCACTGATTTTTTTAATCAGTGTAATTGCCACCTACCTACCACACTATTCCTCCCTCTCCCATCCTCATTCCCATCCCCCCACAATCCAGGTTCACTCATCTCATGGAATCTCCTGGAAGCTTCCCAAGGCTTCCCAAAGGCTTCCAGGAAAATCAAAGGAATTGAGGTTCTGAGTGAAAAGTGTGAACCCATGTGGGTCACTTTAAATCAGGAATGAGACTCCTTGAGACTCTACTCTGAATGAAGTACCCATTGTCTGACTCACTGCTATTGAGAGGAAGTAATGAGTTTTCTTAGTGAGTTCCTGATAAAGAATAAGGAGAGGTGAGTGGTCTAACTTCAGGCCTGCCTTTGACCTTCCGAAGACCCTGGGCATATTGTACCCACTGGTTTCTCAACAGGTGCTAAATGACTGAGTTACTCCTTAGAAAGTACTCTGATCTCTTGGGAGGAGAAACTGTAACAACAGCCTACACAAGGACTTGACTTCTGCCAGCAAAGGATAAGAATGGTTTTCTGCTTAGGGAGTAGTGGTGAACTGAAAAGAAGGAGGAGGAGGAGAAAGCGAAATAAAACAAACCAAAATGGTGAGGCTGAGGCTTAATTTCAAAATTGACCTTGCACACTGTCCTGCGCCAAAGTCTGTTTATCATAATGATGGTTTGAGTTTTACCTTAGGGTCATAATTTCACAATAAAAATGCCATCCTTGAGTAATGGACAGATGCTTCTCAGGAAGTCAGAACACTAAAAAGAGCATTAAATCATTCAATAAAGAGAGAGTAAATAACTACTGTGTGTGTCAGGCCCTGAAACAGAAATTCGGTGTATTTTAGTGAATAAGACAAACATGGACAACTTTTTGGTCATTTTCAGAAGGTTAAATATACACCCACCCTTTGATTCAGCAATTCCATTTCTATGTATTTGCCCATGAGAAATGAATACATATGTGTATAAAAATACTTGTGCAAGAATGTTCATTACATATGTGTCAACTATGCTTCAACAATAAAAAGCTTTAGAGAAAAGAATGTTCATAACAGCCTTACACATAATAGCCAAAAACAGGAAACAACCCAAATGCCAGCAACAAGAAAATGGAGAAACAATTTTTAGTGTATTCATGCAATGGAATGCTACTCAGCAACAAAAGGAATAAATTTCTGATATCTACAACAACATGAATGAATCTCATAGGCATTATGTTGAAAGAAAGAAGCCAAGAATAGGCAAAACTAATGGATGATAACATAAGTCAGAAAGTTTAGTTACTTCTCAGGGCACCTGGGTGACTCAGTCTGTTGAGCTTCTGACTCTTGATTACGGCTCAGGTCTTGATCTCAGAGTCCTGGGATAGAGCATGTCAGGTTCCCCGCCAAGCAGGGAGTCTGCTTGTCTCCCTCTCTCTCTACCCCTCCCGCCGCTCTCTCTCTTTCTCTCTATCTCAAATAAATAAATAAATAAATAAATAAATAAATAAATAAATAATTTTTTTTTTTTTTAAAGAAAGTGGTTACCTCTGATCAGAGGGGAGCATGAGGGAATTTCATGGATGATAAAAACATTCCATATCTCACTGTGAGTGGTGGTGACATGGGGGTATACATATTGTCAAAACTCATCAAACTGAATATTTAAAATATTTCCTCATTTTATGTAAATTCTATCATAATTTTAAAAATTATCTATAAATAATTATTTCTTCTAGATCATCTGCCTATCTCAAAAAAGAGAGAGAGAGAAGAAAAAAGAACAAGCATAGTCCTTGTGGCTCGTAGACCTTATGGTGCAGTAATAGAAAATAATAGAGGGATTTTTTTTTTTTGACAGATACAGATAGAGAGCCCAAGTAGGGAGAGCGGCAGAGGCAGAGGGAGAAGCAGGCTGCCTGCTAAGCAGAGAGCCCAACAGGGGGCTTGATCCCAGGACCCTGAGATCATGACCTGAGCTGAAGGCAGACACTTAACCAACTGAGCCACCCAGATGCCCCAGAGGGATCTTATTAGTGTGGTTGTGGAAGGCCTGAGAAGATGACCCAAGACTCAAAGGGTGCAAAGAAACAGCCACGTAGAGAACCCAAGTAAAGAGAAGCATTTCGAGAAGAAGAAATGGTGTGTGCAAAAGCCCTGATGTAAGAGAGTATGGTGGTTCAGGAACTGAAGGGGCCAGTGTAGCTGCAACATAGTGGGTGATGGGGAAGCAAGCATGAGATGAGGCTAGAGGGGTTAAGCAGAGGTCAGATAATACAGGTTAGAAAGGCCATGGTCAAGAGTTTGGATTTTATCTTTAGAGCGAGAGAAAGGTATTGACGGGTTTAATACAAGGAAGGGGTGTAATCGAATTTATGTTTTTTAAAGATCAGTTTGGCTGCTGAATGAAAATGGTGGACCACATGAACTATGTAAACGAGTGTGTTTCTTTTTTTTTTTTTTTTTAAAGATTTTATTTATTTATTTGAGAGAGAGAGTGAGAGAGAGAGAGAGCACAAGAGGGGGGAGCGGGAGAGGGAGAAGCAGACTCCCCGCCGAGCAGGGAGCCCGATGCGGGACTCGATCCCGGGACTCCAGGATCATAACCTGAGCCGAAGGCAGTCGCTTAACCAACTGAGCCACCCAGGCGCCCCAACGAGTGTGTTTCTTAAAAGCTATTGTTAGGGGCACCTGGCTGGCTCAGTCGGTGGAGGGTGCAACCCTTGATCTCGGGGTTGTGAGTACAAGCCCCACATTGGGCATGGAGCCTACTTGAAAAAAAAAAAAACTATTATTAACTCTTTTCTGATTGAATTTAGTTTTTCAACTGTATAAAGAAATTTTACTCTGTCATATCGATCTTGTGGTCGTAAGTGGCAAGTGTAAAAGAAGAGTCGTTCTGACACAGTTTTGGAATATAGGTGAGGTTCAGTGGGGTGGAGTCGGGAATGACCAAGAAAGAATTCTTGAGGCGTCTTTGGTGCAAAATGGTGGTTTATTAAAGCACGGGGACAGGACCCGTGGGCAAAAAGAGCTGCTTTCTTGAGGAGTGGCTGATTATATACTCAGGAGTTGGGGAGGTGAGGACAAAGGGGGTGTCCAGAAGGACTGTCATATGCTAAAGACTCTCAGGATACTGGAGGCCTGGTTATTTTCAAGCCAAGGTTGTTCTTCCCTCTAATGAGGCAGTAACATGAAGACAGTTGGGAGTTTCCTGGAGGAGTGTTACATTCCTTCTATCACACGTCCTTGTCAATGGGCTTCAGGTTCAAAAGAAATTCAGTTTTATTTACATTTCCTTCTGCCTCAGCTTCCCTTAATTTTATGGAGGGGAAGGTGATAGGGCTTCAGGAAACTGAGTTATGGGTCTCTGGAAGTTAGGCTATTGATAAGAAAACTTCCTTGTAAATCACTAGGACATTTGTAAACCGAGGGAGACCCTGTCCTACAGGACTGTGATCTCTATCAGTTAACCATTTATTTTTCCTTTAGGGCAGCCAGGAGTGCCTGAGGAATGTCACATATATCACATGGGGGGGGGGGTGTAGGGTGACAGCTTCTGCTTTGTCCTCAGCTAGCCTTCTGCTCCTTCATCAGGTCTCTACTCAAAGAGATGGGTTTGCCTTTTTCTGATTTCATTCTTCAACCTGAAAGTGCTCAAATACTCTTGACTACAGAATGAAGCTCATTTATTAAGAAACATAGCCTCTACTGTTGAAATTGAAGCTTCAGAAAGGACGTACACAGAGCAAAGATAAAGGAAGAATTTACCCCAATCAGCCAGTCTGCTGGGTCAACTCAGAATTCACAGGTATGAGTGTCAGGAGAGGGTTGGATACAGACCTCAAAGCCATGACTCTCTCAGGCTTTCTGCAGCTACATTACAGACAAATGCTTAGACTAGCAGAAAAGATAAAAGCAGTTGTCTCATGTCTTCTCCCCCGCACCTTGTCCCCCAACCTCATAAAGGAGATAGCTCAGCCTCCAAAACTAACATGGAAAATACCCATCAGATCTGCAACTGAGGAGCCCCCAGAGACATGATTGCTTTATGCACCAAGAACTCTGTAACCATCCTCAAGTTGTCTGATTATGCACTCCCTGGAACAATGAATAAGATTCCACCCCCATGGGGTTGCCTGATTAAACAAAAAGTAAAAGTTGACAAACAAAGGGAAAGAGTGACATGCTTAGACATCTTATATCTGCAGTGGAAATCAATGTTCAGCAAACGTGCGATGGGGAAATACTACTTAGTGGCAGAGATCAAAAGAACAAGCTCCAGCTGTTTAGTTTGTTTTCTGCCTGTCAGCTAAAGTAGGTGTCTTCTCACTCAGAAATCGGCAGAAGAGGGAATACCCACAGTGACCCCCGCCTCCTCCTCCCACTCGGAGAGAAAACTTTTACTTGAAAAGAAACAAATTTTCCCAATATCTTTAAAGCACTAAGTTGCTTTAACAACCACAAAATGAATACAGGTAAAAAAGAACAACGACATGGTCTAATCGAGTTATAAGCAGGAAAATAAAAAATAGACATATCAGAGAGACTGAGCTCTAATTATAGACACATTGGAACCTGATTCCCATGCGTCTGGCCAGGAATACTTTTTTCTCAGAAGCCACCAGACAAGGATCCTAATTTACTTCAGTTTTCCAAGGGTTCTTCATTCAACATGAATTAAGCCCTAGTCATAGTACTTGCCACCCTTTTACCCCCAAAGCCAACTCCTGATTTATTTATTCTCAAGATCTATAGTCTATCCCTTCTTCTCCCTCTCATTCTCTCATATATAATTTTTCTGAATTTAAATATTTTGTTAAAGAATTTGAAGGGTTAACAATTCATTCCAACAGACTCTTGGAAGAGTATTAAGGCTCTTCTTAATTAAAACATGAAATGAAAACTCAGTATACTTCAATTCAAGCCTGTTACCTAAAGGAGAAAATATATGTGAGGGACTACTTCAGAACCTAAGCATCTCCATGTTATTCCAAAAAGGTGGTATTTCAAAAGTTACTAGAACAGCCAAACATTCAAGAAATCTTCATACCTATTTCAGAAAAGGTGAAGTAGCCAATGTTGAAGGAGGTCATCAAGAGGACATGACCACTGGCTGACCCTCCGGTGGGACCCAGGTCCCTGGAGGGTCCTCACCACTCCCAGTCCTTGGAATGTTCATTCCGCCCACTGTTCTTACAGTGAGCACCATTTTCAAGGACACAACCCTGAGACAGTAAGGTATTGTTGAGACCATCTAGATGGTATATGTGACTGAACCCAGTTGAGGCCTCTATATAAACTCTTAAGATTCTGGAGCGTGGGTTCAGAGGTGTGCTCATCTTGCTGCTACCCAACACCAGCCTCATACGTAAGTTTCCCTTACTTATTAAACCTGCCACCTACAATCCAGAGTGGCCTGCCTCTTTCTTTGGTCTCTCGTAGCTCTCTGT
Source organism: Halichoerus grypus (assembly GCF_964656455.1). Lineage (NCBI taxonomy): Eukaryota > Metazoa > Chordata > Mammalia > Carnivora > Phocidae > Halichoerus > Halichoerus grypus. The sequence goes on along the minus strand of NC_135718.1, from coordinate 102,517,070 downwards.
GTATAGAAGCCAGTTAATGAATCAACAGCCAACATTTTATTTAAAAGATCTCTATTTTAATTTTTATTTATTTGACAAAGAGAGACACAGTGAGAGAGGGAACACAGGCAGGGGCAGTGGGAGAGGGAGAAGCAGGCTTCCTGCTGAGCAGGGAGCCTGATGCAGGGCTCAATCCCAGGACCCTGGAATCATGACCTGAGCCGAAGGCAGATGCTTAATGACTGAGCCACCTAGGCGCCCCTTATTTAAAAGATCTTAAGTGAAATCATACCACCTAAGTGCTGGTTTCCATGGAATCTTGCTGGTCTTTGAAATTGTTGCTGAATTGGTACAAGGAGGCAGGGAGTGCCACAGCCCACACTTGGGGCCATTTCAGTTCTGGAGGCCCTAATCATGGATTTCCTATAACGTCTCCATGGCACTTCCTTCTCAGGCTGGCTGGGCAGTAAAGCAGACTCTGGGAACTATCTGATGACCACACAGGGAAAGTGAGCCAAGAAGCCAGCACAGTGGAAAGGACACTCTTGTAGAGATCCTGCAGGACCTGGCTGGGGTGCTAAATCAATACTAACCAAGAAGTCTGCCCTGTCTCTGAACTTTCAGATAAGTGAAAGAATTTCAAACCTTATTTTCAAGGCATACTTGAGTCTGAGAATTCTGCTACTTGCTGACAAAACCATCCTGATACAGGAAGTCAGCATTAAGCAGAAAATGTCTTTTGGGCGTCTCCTGTGTGCCAGGCACAACAGCAGGCACTGGGTCTATGGTGGTGAAGAGATAAAGAACTCTCCCTTATGGAATGCACAGTCCAGTGGGGAAGACACACACAAAATAAAAGAACACAAATCATTAAGAAATTTCTAGTGTGGAAACACTGGAGACAATGGGAGCTCATAACTAGGAGACCTAATAGAGTCTGGGGGATCAGAAAAGACTTCGTGAAGAAAATGCTGTTCAAGCTGAGTAGTTAATGAAGGTTATTTAAGCCAAGAGTGTATGTGTGTGTGGCTGAGGAGGAGGGAAAGGGGATGGAGTAATGGTTGGTAATTTCCAGGTAAAGGGACAGCCTGGAGGTAGCAGGAGACTGTCATCTGTTGTATTTGAGGAACCGAAAACCATCAGGTACTGCTGGAGCGGAGCAGAGCAATCAGCGGATTCAACTGGGGCTGGAGGGGTAACAGAGTTAGTGCAGCTACAAAGATAAAGGACAGATCAGTAGGTAAGCTGTGTTAAGAATCTGAGGCTAAACTAGACCAATGAAAAGCCACAGCAAAGACAATTATATGTGATTTTAAAAGAATATTCCAACAGCAGGGTGATGAATGGGTTATTGGAGTTTAAGAGTGGAGTAGGAAGGGAAAAACGAAGTGGGGCAATCGGAGGGGGACACGAACCATGAGGGACTATGGACCCTGAGAAACAAACTGAGGGTTCTAGAGGGGAGGGGGGTGGGGGGATGGGTTAGCCTGGTGATGGGTATTAAAGAGAGCACGTATTGAATGGAGCTCTGGGTGTTATACGCAAACAATGAATCAAGGAACACTACATCAAAAAATAATGATGTAATGTATGGTGATTAACATAACATAATAAAATAAAAAAATTGAATTAAAAAAAATCACTCCGTATACTCAATATAATAGCTTTATGAAAGGGAAATCTATAATTCCTAGCATCCTATTTTTTTTTTTTGGTATTATGTGGATTTGTTCTTGGGTTTAAGCATTTTTATGTGTTTGAAATACTTGCTATATAATAGATGTCCTTCAAATAAACATCTTTCAAGCATTAAAAAAAAAAAAGAGTGCAGCCAGAACAGGTGAAAAAGGATGAGGTTGGGAAGATATTTGAAGGGATGGAGAGCATTTTAGTGGTAGGCCAGTAATGGGCTGGATGTAGGAGTGAGCGAGAGGTGAAATCAGAAAGGATACCAAGATGTCTGACCTACACAAAGGGGTGGAGGGCAATGCCATTTACCAAAATGCAGGACAAGAAAAGTAGAATGGGTGGTAGGGACGGGGAGGAAGGCCATGAGTTCAGTTTGAGGAATGTTGACTTTGAGGTGCATGAAAGACAGCAAAGTTTACTCTCTCTATAGAAAAAATTTGTTAATCAAATTGAAGTAGGCTCAGAAATCTTGGGACCTAATTTACAACACTGAGTTTGAGTACTTAAGATGGTTATACACACAACTGAGCCCTTAAGACCAACACATGCACCTGATCCTTGTGGTTTTCCAGCTGGCTTAGCTACTCTAAACTCCCACTTGGGTATGGGGACCCAAAGCATGTTGCACTTTTCTCCTCTTTCCTGAAGACCATCAAAATGACCACAATACAGGACTCTACTACTGAGATTACTAGAGACGATTTTCAATAAGGTCAAGAAAATAAAACAACCTAAAAAAGGCTTCTATCCCACTGCCTGAGCTTTTTGCATTCAACACAGGTTATCTCCCTCCATGAGAGTCATGCCATCTTGGCAATCATTGTTGACTCTGCTCCCAAGGGCATCGCAGGCCATTTCAACACATGATCCTCACTGGCTCCAAAATTCAGGTCCACACACAGGACTGTGTTCACTGGCACAGTTAAATAACATGCCTATACTCTCAGCTAGGGAGAACCTATTTCACTAATATTTGCTGCTATCTCTATATTTAATAACTATCAATCGGTATATACAAGGGACAGGTACAAGCAAATTACCTGAGTTATGTTTTCCTTGAGAACGAAAAAATTGAATACAACCATCAACCATGTTACAGTATTACAAATTCCTCTAAACAAGTCATCTAAAGGGAGTGTCCTTTATTTATGGCACATATTATTTAGAATGTAATTGGATTTTTCATGTAGTGGTCATGGTGAGGGGGAAGGGAGGTTCTGGGTTTTGTGTTTTTTCTTCCTTCCCTGCCCCCCTCACCCTTTGGATTAGATGAGGGGCACACAATGAGGAGCTGGTTTCATGGGAGGAGAAATCTATCAAAAAAAAAAAAAAAAAAACCAACATAAAAACCTGTTTCTGCCCAGTAGCTATAACCACAGCATTGTAAGACAGGGAAGTCTGTCTATTTGATTGATTTCTCCAATAATCCTCACTGCTTTCCTCTTTTTGTATAATCTCTTGCAATTATGGTAAAACGGCACCAGGACATGTTGAGATGAATCATCCATCCCCTTAAATGTCTGCTTAGGAGTTAACAGAAGTTACCAAAAGCAACTCTGGCCTAAAACTAATCTGCTTATAGCCCTTGTTCGTTATGAAAATTCTTGAAACCTCAACCAAAGCCTATCTTCAGATCAGACCACAGCACTCTGCCAGGAAATGCATTTTCACAGGAGGGGCTCACACAAAAGCAATTTTCTTTTCTTCTGGGAGGAAAGGCGTATTTGGCAACTTGGAATGAGAACTCAGACAGGTAAAGCTAGGAGAATGAATGGTCAGGAACTGGAGGATTGGTTTTGACAACTGGCTCATCCTAACATTAGATAAGCAGAGGCTAGTGTCCTCAAGTGAAGTCCTGGAAGGTAACAGAAAGTGCACTTGAGGGCGCCTGGGTGGCTCAGTCGGTTAGGCATCTGCCTTTGGCTCAGGTCATTATCCCAGGGTCCTGGGATGGAGCCCAATGTCTTCTCCCTTTTGATGAGCCTGTTTCTCCCTCTCCCTCAGCCACTCCCCCTGCTTGTGCTCTCTCTCTCTCTTTCTCTCTGTCAGATGAATAAATAAAATCTTTAAAAAGAAAGAAAGAAAGAAAGAAAGAAAGAAAGAAAGAAAGAAAGAAAGAAAGAGAAAGAAAGAAAGAAAGAAAGAAAGAAAGAAAGAAAGAAAGAAAGAAAGAAAGAAAGAAAGAAAGAAAGAAAGAAAGAAAGAAAGAAAGAAAGAAAGAAAGAAAAAAGAAAGCAAGCACTTGGTAGGGGCCAGGGTGAAGGGCATATGGAGATCACTAAGAGAATACCATGTAGATTGGGAAAGTGTCTGTGGAATGGTGCAAAGCCAAGATCCTCTCTGCATTTTTCATTCTGTACATTGTGCCTATGTTCCTGTGCTTCAGCACCCCTCCATACACACACGTGCTTGTTCCTATAGACTGTCCCAGGGAACAAGTATTTTGCCTATGAATTGTCTGGGTGGCTCTGAGCTGAGTAAGCCAGCAAGGTCCTCTTGTATTCCTTCTCTTTATACAAGGTATAAAGTTATAGAAGTGGAGAGAAGCTGTACATATTGCATATGCCATGGATATCTTAATTAATAAGGGGATTTAGCCACTTCAATGACCTACAAAAATTTCTTCCCTCTGCACACAAGGAAGCCAGTAAGACAGTGTAGGACTTTAAAGTCTGAGCCTGTCTATCTAAATAGTACTTCACACTCTCTTCTCTCTGCCCATCTCTGGGTGTGCCCTCTTTGTAAGTACCACCACAGTAAGGAAGAGGTAAGTGTGCCTAGCCCTAAAAGGATGAATAATTTTTCAGTTTTGTTTCTTCTCAGTGACTCAAAATTAAAGGTTTGTTGGCGAGGGGAGGGGGCTGAGGGAGTGGTCACAACTACAGACTAAAAGGAGATCCTAAAAGAATGCGTAGGCCCCATCAGTTAACTGTTCCTAACCTTCCTCTATGAAATATCTGCTCAGCCAAAGTGAGCACAGCAAGGACATTACTATTCCTTGCCTTTGTCCATGTCTCTCTGCCAGGTCCACCTTTCCATCTCTAAAGGGATGTGAATCCAGGGCACCTGGGTGGCTCATTGCATTAAGTGTCCAACTCTTGATTTTAGCTCAGGGTCATGAGATCACATTGGGCTCTGCACTGGGCATGGAGCTTGCTTAAGATTCTCCCGCCCTCTCCCTCTGCCCCTCCCCCACCCTGCTCGATCATGCTCTCTCTCTCTAAAAAAATAAAAATAAATAAATAAATGGATGTGAATCTAGCTCTTGACCCGATTCTACTTTAGAAATGACTTTTACAACCTCATCCCATAATGATTTTCCCCTCCTTTAATTCAGAGCAGGGTTGATCTGGAACTTTGGCTTGACACTTAGCAAGTCTATGACTGACCTGGTTCTAACCCTAATTTTTTGGTCATCTGACCTTTCATATACACATCTTGTCTTACCAACTTCACTGTAAACTTCTTGAAGGACAAAGCACCTAACACAGTACTGACTGTGCTAATAAGGGCCTTTGGTAATATTTAGAACTAAATGTCACGAGAAGGATCTTTAGAGATTATCAAATCCAGTCATCTCACTTTACAAATAAAATGTAAAAGTGAGGTGTTCTGCCAAGGTCACAGTGTCAACCAGAACTTAATCATAAGCCTCATCTTCCTACCAAACCATGTCTCTATTCTAAACTGTTGAATGAATTGATTCGTTCTTTATCCTTGCACTCCCTTCCCAAGAACAACAAGTCTAGAATGCAGATATAAAGAAAGTTATGATTCAATCCAGTCAGAATCCCATATTTGTAAAAGGAAATTATTTGACCACCAGTTCCAAATAAATCTGGGAAAGAACAAGGCACCATCATCCTGAATAACAAGGACAGTTTAAAGAAAAGGGATGAGATGAGGGGCTTACTTCCTATGACTCTCCTCATCTTTCACTTCACTCTGGACACTGAAATTCTTGCTATCCTGAGAATATTCTAGCAACTCTACTACCTTAGGTCCTTTGCACCAGCTGTCACCTCCACCTATAACAGGCAAGGCCTTAAAATCTGCCTGGTTCATTGCTTCACTCTCCCCAAATCTCTACCCAAATGTCATTTTCTCAATAAGACTTACTCTGATATGAGGAATTCTTAATCTCAGGAAACTAACTGAGGGTTGCTGGAGTGGTGGGGGGTGGGAGGCATGGGGTGGCTAGGTGATAGACATTGTGGAGGGTATGTGCTATGGTGAGCGCTGTGAATTGTGCAAGACTGTTGAATCACAGACCTGTACCTCTGAAACAAATAATACATTATATGTTAAAAAAAAAAAAGAAGAAGAAGAAGATAGTACGAAGGGAAAAATAAAGGGGGGTAAATTGGAGGGGGAGACGAACCATGAGAGACTATGGACTCTGAGAAACAAACTGAGGGTTCTAGAGGGGAGGGGGGTGGGGGGATGGGTTAGCCTGGTGATGGGTATTAAAGAGGGCACGTATTGAATGGAGCACTGGGTGTTATATGCAAACAATGAATCATGGAACACTACATCAAAAACTAATGATGTAATGTATGGTGATTAACATAACATAATAAAACAAAACAAAACAAAAACTACTTATAAAATGTTGGAATAAAGAGAGGTAGTCAAATAGTTCTTGAGGAATCTGTAAAACTTTACCCAGGATGTTAAGCTCAAGAAAGGCCTCTTTGAGGGTGCCTGGGTGGCTCAGTCGTTAAGCGTCTGCCTTCGGCTCAGGTCATGATCCCAGGGTCCTGGGATCGAGTCCCACATCGGGCTCCCTGCTCGGCGGGAAGCCTGCTTCTCCCTCTCCCACTCCCCCTGCTTGTGTTCCTGCTCTCGCTATCTCTCTCTCTGTCAAATAAATAAATAAAATCTTTAAAAAAAAAAAAAAAAAGAAAGGCCTCTTTGATTAAATGAAATATGAGTTGAGTCTTAAATCTTAAATCTTGAGAAATTAATTAGACAAAGAGGAGAAGACGGGAGAAATAGTATATGATAGAACACAAAGGAGAGTGAGCAAGAAGTATTTTTAAAAAGGTGTCCATAATAGTAAAAGTAATAGCAAACATTTATTAAACCCTCACTATGTACCAGTTACCCTCCTAAGCACCTTGCATGTTTTTGTTTTTGTTTTTATGTGATCCTCATTATAATCTCTGAAATAAAAAAAAAGACTTACTCTGACTGCCCTATTTAATACTACAACCTCCTTCCACCTCATACTCTCATAATTCTCCTACCTTAATCTATGCCTCCCTTGTCCTTTTGTCTCCTTTTTGTCTACCTTCATCTACATCTCCCCTTATCACCTTATAACATACATTTATTCATTTAATTTAGTATTTGTCTGCACCAGCTGCAGTAAAAGCTCCATGAGGATAGAGGTTTTCTTTGTTCACCAATATATCTCAAGTCCCTAGAATGGTGCTTCCCCATACATGCTAAATGAATGAATGAACATGTTAAGGAACCCTCCCAATTCCAGAGAAATAGGGAACCATCTACTGCATATGGCTCTACATGAAAAAAAGACAAATCCAAAAGGGACTTGACTATTAATCAAAGTAGAAGTTCAAGTCTTAGGATCCATTTTCCCTCTCCTCCCATATAGGTTTCCTGTTCTTCTATTCTTGTGAGTAACTGTATAGGAAAGGATTTTCAACTTTCCTAAAAAATGAAAAAGTATGTAGATTCCACTCAATCACAGAACTGGGAAGGAATGGGAGAATGAGGCTATGTTCTTACCTACTCTCCCAAGCAAGGACAAATTCTCTTCTTTCAATAATTATTGAGCTCTAACTCTATGGCAGGAATTCAGAACATGTTGGTGAAGAAGACAGAAAAGAACCCTGATCTCCTGAAGATTAAATTCTAGTGTAATTATGTATCCTAATCCTCAGTCCTTACCAAGGTCTGTGCCCACATGCCCAATTATTAGAATTTACTTGCTCTGCTGAGGAGAGAAGGAAAAAAAAAACAAGTATTCATGACATTCATTCCTTAGAAACTTGCTGCTCAAGTATGGGCCCCCAACTAGCAGTGCCAGCTCACCCAGGAGCTTATTAGAAATGCAGACTCTCAGACCCCATTCCAGGCCTACTGAATCAGAAACTGCATTTTAATAAGATCCCCAGGTAATTCTTATGCACAGAAATGTTTGAGATGCATTGCTTGGGAATTCTCCACTGAATACAAGCCTATTAGTATCACATAAATTGTGGGCAAGGGAAATGTGAGGATTAGAAAGGATAGAATCCAATTCATTTTTCCTTTTGCTCATGACCAAAGAATATTATTTGATGCCATAGATGATATTAGAAATTGCAGCAGAAGATTCTAGATTGATGTCCCTGATCATTTAAAAATTCACAGACTATAAAACTGATCTGAAACAAATATATGACAATCATTTGCTAATGCTTTATGCAGTTATACACATTCAAGAGGCAGCATTTAAAAGTATTTTTTTTTAATTTTATTATGTTATGTTAGTCACCATACAACATTTAAAAGTATTAAGTAAATATGTTTAAGAGCATAGGTTCTGAGGTCAGACTTCCTGATTTCTAAGCTGTCATTATATCATTAGTTGTGTTTCCTGGGCCAATCTTCTTGACCTCTCAAGCTTCAGTTTCCTCTTCTGTAAAATAGAAATAATAACACTACTCAGGAGTTTATTCTGGGGACTAACTGAGTAATGTCCCATCCATACAAACTTTCAGTTATAAGATGAGAAACTTCTAGAGATCTAATGTACCACATGGTGACTATACTTAATAACGTACTGTATACTTGAAATTTGCTAAGAGATGTAAAGTGTCCTCACCACAAAAAAGGTAAAAAAAAAAAAAAAAATTAAAATTAAAAGAGAAAGCACAATGCCAAGCATCTAATAGGCACTCAACAAATGTTAACTTTTACCAATATCATTATTATTATTTCAATCAACATTAATTTATTCAATAAATATTTTAGTAATAGGATACAATAATAGAGAAAATCAGGATAGAGTATGAGGGCCCTACCTAAATAAGCTGGTCAGACAAGACCTCTCTGAGGAAACATGGAAACCTGAAGAAGGAGAATAGCCAATCACATAATGAGTGTTAGAGTCACATGGAGGGAAGGAAAGAGCAGTTCAAAATTGGTACATTTCATGCAGGGCTTCATAGTCCAGAAAAAAGCATTGGATTTTACTCATAATCATTGGAAAGTTACTGAACCCTTTTTAGACAAGAGAGTGAACTAAACACAAGTGTTTGTTGGGGCTCCATTGGGGGCAGAGGTCTAGGAAAATTCACTGGGACATGCAAAGATGAATTAAACATGGTGTCAGCTCCTAAGAAATTGTCATTCTAATAATCTGACTTGCGATTTAATGCCAAAGTGGTAATCCTCCTCCCATGTCTTCCTGCCCTTCATTTTGCTGGCTAAGCCCTCCTCATTGAACGCTTCCACGGCCCAGTTTGCATGGCAGCTCCTTTGTGGAACTTGGGCTGACATGTGTCCGCTGTGTTCCTGGCTTCTTGTCCAGCCTGTCAGAGCATACCTGTGGAATATGCAGGGCCTCTATCTCATGGATAGTAATTAGTGGTGCCCCTTGCTACACTTAGTTAAGGCTAAACCTACCCTTTTTACCTCTGCAGTCTCACCAGAGACAGAATTATAATGCTGGCATGTTGGCACATGGTAGGCACTCAATAAAGGTTATTTGGAGTGAAAAAACTAATTAAACATTTGTTTACCATATATTTCATTACTGCAAAAAGTGTGTAACAAAGTCAGCTTCTGTATTTCAATGACAAACTACAGACCCTGAGGCTGGGGGTTTTCTTAAGGAAGATTATCTCTTTTAGTGACAACCCCCTGCAAGAGAAAAATCTCAATTTGAAATGCATTTTACTAACAAATAAACAAGTACTTTACTCAGTTTTTTTCTTTAACTTCAGTCCAAGATTATTACCATAGAAACCATAGAAGAATGTATCTACCACTACTGTTTTGGGTCTATTTTTCTTAGTTTTTCCTCCCCATAGCCCTTTGTGGTGATTCTCATCTTAGAGAAGGGGAAACTGAAGCACAGGAAGAGTGGGCCCACAATGAGTCAGTGATCAAACAAGGTCTTCCTGTGAGTGGGGTGATCTGGAGGTGTCTCTGAGACAGCCACATTCATCTCATCCCTGACATCGCCTCACCTTTCTGCACTTCTCCCCCCCTCTCTCTCTCTTTCTCGTATCCTCTTGGGTATAACTTCAACTCTTTCCTTGTGTCCTTGGCCAACCCCAGAAAATCCAGCCACCGCCCCCAGACCCCTTATCTGGGGAAAACCTCTATGTTGACTAGCTCCCTTATTCTTCCTCAGAGCTACTCACCTCTTCCCTATGGCCATTCTCTCCCTGACACCCCTTCTCCTACCTGGTCCCAGATACTAGTTGATCCTTCCATTCCTGCCTCCCTTATTCTTGAAGTCCTGTTCTTTGAAACAAATATAGAACCTCAATATGACAAAGAACCCAAAGACTCATCCAATCTCACCCATTAAATTACCTTCCAAAGTATTAGTAGCTAACCTGACCAACCAGTCTGGGCTAATAGAAGGTTAAAGGAGAGGAAGAAAGACCAACACTGAGAGGAGCCAAAATTAAGTACCCTTTCAACATTCAGGGCAGCTTAACTGCTGTATCTGCTTGGTCACGACCACCAAGCTAACATGTTCTAACATGAGTTAGAAGTCATCTTTACAAAAACTATTCTTGGACCCAAGAAGACAGGTGAAAAGAAATCCCCTTACTGATGAATCTGTTACGTGAACATAGATCCTTGCTGGGGAGGCTCTGAAGGTGGAAAGAATCTGAAGCTTTTGGATGACCAGAAGCTTAGATGATTTGAGAAGCATATTTTAGGAAAAAGAATACAAATTCACAAACATGAAATTAGGTACTAAAGTGAACATTTCTTTAGAATGAGAAATCATGACAAACTGCACATTTTTAATAAGCTGATAAATATCACAAATATCACAAAATTCAGGGCAATCCAGGGCCAGAGCAGTGAAGAACCCTGAAGTTTGTTTCACCAGCATTTGGTAACAACAACTTTAATCCTGGAGTTATTTTTCTTCTTCATTTCCTGTCTACATTTTTTTGAAAGGTTGTCTGTCTCCCCCTCCCCGATTCCCTCACTACTAAATCACTCCCTAATCATAGTTACTCAGTTCCAGTCCACACCACTACACTGAAACTATCTTCTCAAATGTCCCCAGTGGCTCCTGGTCACAAAGTCAGATGGCTTTTGCTCAGCCTTCATGCTCCTGGTCTCTCGTTAGCCATAGATACTCACAATCATGCCTACCTTCTCAGAATTCTATCCGCCTTCTCATGCAAGAAGCTGTATTGTCACAATTTCCCTACTGCACATACTCATCTTTCTCTTTCATTGGTTTTACTTCCTCCTTCCATCTGTCATATTGGGTACAACCCAAGCCTCAATCCTCTGCCCTTGCTTTTATCAGTCTATATGTTTCTTTGTCACCTCTCAGAGCTTTAAACACCTGAGTAACACCCAAATCTGTAACTTTGACCCTGACAACTCCCCTGTGTGTCAATCCTGCCAACTGGACACCTCTACATAAAAGTCCCCCTGAGACCTCAAACTCAGCATGCTCAAAGCCAAATTAATTCCATGCATCCCCAAACTAGTTGAACTCAGTAGATACTGAAATTCAGTGTTTCTAGAATTAAATGCATAATCTCCCCATAACTAGCTGTCTTTCAGAACTTCCTCTTTTCTATTAAAGGTCTGACCTAAATGGATGAGTGTCAAGTCATAATCTCAGCAGAGGAAATGACACTCTCTTTTTTCTATCTTTTCTGCATAAAGTAATTCATTCTGGTTTGTTCCTCATGAGAACAGGAAGTAGCTCTGAAGGGTTGTCTGGGAGAAAGAACATCTGCAACCCACTTCATGAGGTTAGTTTAAATATAATTCTGTGTCTGTCTCCATCGAGACTTGGAGCAGAGGCTCCAGGCCTCATCAGAATAAAAGCATTTTTTTCTTTTTTTTGTGGTCAATGATACTGCTGTGGTTCTAGCAGTTAACAGGAACTGTGGCATTTAAAAGGAAGGGGAAAACTGTATTACTAGCAAACAATAACAACAAACAAAATCTGTGTACTTGTAGAGTTGGGACACAAGAGTAAAAACAATGGTTAATCTCTTCTTAGTACCTGGAGGAATTAGAAAATGTCATTATAAAGGGGAGCAGAATGGCAGTTGGGGGGAAGGGCTTAAGGAGAACAGAGGAAGAAGAAAAGTAGAGAAGAGGGAGTGGGGAGGAGGGAGAGGAAGAGAAGAGAACACTAGCACAAAACTGGAAACTAACCCTATAAGAATACAATTGACTTTTTAATGCCCTAAAGGAAAAAAATAAAATTTTCTCAACTGAATATTGAGGAAAGATGGCTAGGAATTGACTAATCAGCCTCTAAGATTGACATATAGAATGGTTTCTGATGGAAATTGACCTACAAGTCTGGAGAGATATTCTGTTGTGGAGGCAGAACCCAGCAAAGCAAAGAAGCTGGAATGGAAAACCAAGAGAAGTAAGATCCATTTCTCTTCAAAATCAAAATGTCAAGACCTACCCTGGGAGGGAAAGTGTTTTATTCAGGAAGAAAAATACAGATTGATATTTTTTCTTCTCTAGGTAATCTGGAGTCCATGTGCATATTATAGCTCTAGGTGATTGGGTAGCACATACAGAGAAGTTTTATAGTAATACATGTTCTTATTTATATTCTAAAGTGCATAATATCACAGAACAAAGAAATACCTTCAATACTCAGAACTGAGCAGGTCTAAATGACAAATGGTCAGTATGTGAATATTCCTTCAGGTTCTGTCTTTGGCCCTTATTCTATTCATTTTCCATTTGTGCTCTTCACCTAATTTTGAGACCTGCACATACAACTCCCTACCACATATTTTCATCTGTGTGATGCTCAGGTTTTTTTGTCTCCGTCCTATTCCCATGTAACACAATACCATTCAATAACACATAACACATTCAATGGGAAAAAAATTGATTCTCATGCTCATGAATCTACAGGTTGACTGCAATTCAGCCAACCTAGACTGGGCTTGATTAGACAGCTCTGCTCTAAGCTGTGGGTTTGGCTCCAATCCACTCCATATGTGTTTGTTCTGAGTCCCAGACTGGAGACCTTTTATTTTCGTGGTAGTTATTGGACGTTTCTTCCTTGAGTAGAAACACAGAGCGCCTCTTAGTCTTAGTTTTTGAAAGGGCACACTATCATTTTAATCCATATTCTATTGGTGAAAGCAAGTCATGCAGCCAAGCACAACATCAAAGACTCAGAGAAGTACAGCTTCTCTTCTCATAGAGGCTAAGAAAGAGGAAGTGTATATCTGCTGAATGATCATTTCATCTACTACACTTCTCAAACTCAGTGTCTCCAAATCTCTCATCTGCCTCATTGTTCTCTCTTACTTAATGACTGGCATCATCATCTACCCAGTCAGAAAACCAAGAGTTATTCTAACTTCTGCATGCCCTCAGTAACTATTTATTGCCAAATCTTATTGGTTCTCATTCCTAAATTATTCAATTATCCATACTTAATTTAGGCCTGCAGAGAAAATTGTAATGATTTCCTGACTTCCTACTGACCCTTTCCATCATTAGTTATTCTATTACACTAAAATGAAAATGTTAGAATAATCAAGGAAACCTAAATGATGATAAAAAAGAAGCTCTTTTATTAAAAACATAATTCCAGCTAATAAATGTGGAGCCAATTATAGAATATGTACACCCTAATGAATAGTTGATTCATCAATATTTGAAACCATTAGATCAAGGGTTCTCAACCTCAGCATTAACATTTCTCATCATCAGACTTATTGTCTTTCTTAAATGTACTGACAGCATTCATCCAAGTCCATCTTCCTAATGATTTCACATACCTTGAATTTCTCAAATGCTTGAGAGACTGCACCTGTCAACACATTCCCTTCACCTGTTTCCCATCCCAGTTCCCCACCACAAAAGATTTAACAACTGTACTACTACCACATGCCAGGGTCTATCAGAACTCCCTTACCACTAGTCATGGGATCCTTATTGCCAGCTGGATGGTGGGCTACTTCACTCTAAAATTCTTTTTTAGACCACCCTCAGACCATCTCTCTTAGGTTAAGTTCTCTGGGAATAGACATCAAGAGAGAGATTTGAGGAAGATCTATTTATTGAGATAAGCTTTCAAGAACAACACCTTTGTGGGAGTGAAAGAAGCAGGACTATACAGAGGGAGAAATTGAATGCAATGAAATTTCAGCAAAGGTCACTGCCTATCCCTTGGGGAGCTCTGGAGGTGGGATGGCCCTTTAAAGTTGTGTTGTGATGAGCACTCGGTGTTATATGCAACTAATGAATCGTTGAACACTACATCAAAAATTAATGATGTACTATATGTTGGCTAATTGAACATAATAAAAAAAGAAAAAAAAAAAACGTTGTTGTGGCAAAAAGACAATGCACCATCTCATTAACCAGTCACTAGATGCAGATGCCTACAAAGAGGGTGTGAAACCTTGCACAAAGCAGCTTCCTTCTGCTGAGGGCAATTTTCTTCAGCTGTGAACCCTCAGTGGCCAACATTTTCAGCTGCTGGGAAATGATTATCTAGGTCCTGACGGGAGATGTGGGCAATGCACTGCATTATCCACTACACCTGTTAAGTATGATGTAAGTTTTGAACTGAATCAGGTTCAACATTGTTTTTTGTATTCGGGGAGGGGAGTGGAGGGCGTATGACATCAAGACAGTTGAAGTACGTAATACTTTGCCCCACCCTAACAACCTTTTATCTAATGCAGTGGTTCTCTACAGGGTCAATTTTGCCCCCATCGGGGGACATATGGCAATATCTGGATTTATTTTGGGTTGCCATAACTGGGGAGAAGGTTGAGTGCTACTGGCATCTGGTATGTAGAGGCTAGTGACGCTGTTAACCATCCAACAGTGCACAAGACAACACTATCCCCAACAAAGACTGATCATGCCCAAAATGTTAATAGTGCTGAAGAGTGAGAAAGGCAGAAGGCCTCGTTGGCAGCATCAAAGATACTCTAACCCCTAAAGCTGGAGGACAGAAAAGTCTGAGCATCAGGTCCATGTCTAAATTAATAGGTTCCAGAGAAATTTAAAACCCCAACCCCAGCAAGTCCACTATACCAGAGTAAGGACCCAGGTTGGAAAAAGAATGGCACCCTGAAATGGAAATGGGACATCTGGGTCAATGCATTCAAAAAATCTTGAAACACCAGATTCCCAAGACCTTTTGGGCCTGCAGAAGAGGCCTACCCCTCCCTGTTAAAAGTTAACATTCCCCTTGCTTGAAGATGATACAGAGGCCTCTGCCTTGGAAGAAAATACTTTCAAATATCAAAATTTACTTCCACCTCCCTTCCTAGCCACCTGGCCAATAATTAGGGTCATTTGCAACATAACACATTATAGTGGGGAAGACCAAACTCCTTCAGCCAAGACAATAAATAAAAAACAATCTTGCATGCTGGGAGGAATGGCAGGGTTGATAGTCCTCATCTTATTTCCATTGAATTCTCCAGTCTGACTCTTGAAGAAACTATGTGGATCCTGGAGGATGACAATGGACTACTATAAACTCTATCAGATACTACCTCTAAGTGCAACTGTGGTGACAAACGTGATGTCACATGGCTTTGATAGAGCACATTAGTTAGCTACAAAGTACAAGCCATGGATCTGGTCAATGAGTTATTTTCCATCTTATCAAGACAACAGATCAGAAACAGTTCACATTCACATGGAAGGGACAACAGTCTTCATTCATGGTCTTGCCCTATATTAACTCTCTCCCTCTGTCATAATCTGAAAGGATTTGCACTGTCTAAGCATGCCACAGAACATCACTTTAGTCTATTCTACAGATGACTCCAAGTTAACCAGCCAAGAAATGGCAAGTATTTTTGGAAGCCTTGGTAAGACACATGCACTGCGGAGGTTGGGAGAAGTATCTCATGAAGACTCAGATCTCATCAGTAAAGACTGGAGGGGTCTAGTGGTCTGGGGCATAATTTAAACAATTCCTTTACCAGGATCTCCCATCTCCCCTTGTACTCTTATCCTTCCACCACAATTCATGCAGACTTCCAATCACCCATTTCTTTATTTCATGAGTAACACCAAAAAGTGCATATCCAAAACTGAACTCATAACCCTCCCCAGAGACTCTGTTCCTCTCCTGTTTTGTATCTCTTGGTGAATGTGTCTACCACACACCCAGCTGCCCTAACAGGAAATCTGGGCATATGCCCAGGCTTTATTTCTCTCTTTATCCCCATATCCAGTTAATCACTGAGTCCTAAACATCTCCCAGGTCAGGCTTCTCATGTTCCTCTCTACTACTACTCTAATTCAGGCCTTCAGCATCCCTTTCCTGGACTGACAATGGAGATGAATATTTGAGTGGAAAGAATAGCAATTTTAGAAACTTTTTGGTCTACTGACTTGGGTTTCATTTTCATTTTACCCATTCTCTGTGTTTATTTACTTGGATAAGTAAATTAACCTCTCTAAGCCTCAGCTTCTTTATGTGTAAAATGAGATAACAAAAGGCCACCCCATAGGGTTGGTATAAGGATAAAATGAAACAAATGTGTAAAGTGCCTGACATAGAGGTAGAAGTTCATAAATGACAGCAATCTGCAACATTGCTAGTAGTAGTAGTAGTAGTAGTAGTACAAAAACTTTCCCTGGCTGATCTCACTGCCTTTAATTTCAAGTCTCTGGTTTATCTTGCCAAAGTGATTATTTCAACAGGTGGGTCTGGTTATGGTGCTACGTTGCTCCCCTGCCAAAAATTTTTCATTGATTTCTATCTAATGAAATGAAATTCCTTTGTAGCATTAACAAGTTCCTTTGTGACCTGCCCAGTGTTGTCTTTACACGTTGCCCACCCTGGGCCACCACCCTGACATTCTTCACTCAGACAACACTTATAGGTTTGTACATCCCTCAACAACCAATACTCTCTCATGCCTCAATGCCTTTATGCATGCTAGCCCCTCCATGTAAATGTTCACCTGCTTGGCTCCTATTCATCTCTTATGCTTTGGCTTAAAACTCTTTCCTCCAAGAAGCCACCACTGAATCCCTCTAGTAGATTTAAACACTATCTGAAGCTCCCATGAATTTTATACTCTGCTCCACTCTTGCAAGATCCCACTGTATTCCCCTGTGACTATATGCATGCCATTCTCTCCCAATTTACTATGCAACCCTTGAGGTCAGGGAGTCTGTCTGATTCATATTTGTACCCCACCCCACACTCCACACCTGGTACCTAGTAAAAGCTGAATGAAGGAATGATGGCCACCATCTTGTGCATAATTAAATCCATATTTAATAATATAATAATTATAGAAATCTCAGCCCAAAAATTCAGGAGTGTACAAATACAACTTTCTTTATTTTGTTATCACTCATCTCAATCTTTATTTTGTGTTCTCATTCCAGTGCTGCAGGAAATTTAATCTTAACTTAATTCAGAGTTTTCTCAGTTAATTCAGGACTTGTTTCCCACCCTTCCCCCTGGATACATCTAAGTATCTCAGGTTGTAAAGTATACCGAGGCACTGGAAAGGGAAGGAGAAACACCTGGCCCTTCGACTTCACTTGGGCCCTTTAGCATCAGCTCAGACACCATCATTCCCTTCTGGGTTATATGGGACACAGCTACATTCTCCTTGCCCCACCCATTATGTCTCCCCAGGTTGGCGTCTGTCTGTCTGTGGTGTGTCTCTCTCTCTCTCCCAGCTACTTCCATCCTGTTCTTGGGCATCCAGAACATATTCAGTTGTTTCACATGCTTTATGGAGTGAAAGGAAATTCTGCAAGCTCTTTCTGCTTAACTATCACACGTGGTCCCATCTACTCCACTACTCCCCTACCATGCAGGGTAGAGGGAAACTTCTTCAAAACTGTCACCACTCCTGGCTCCACTGAGATTATAAGTATAGTTACCCTCTGCTCTCTTATCACCCAAATTCATGTAGGATTCTTACCATATATTCCTCCCATCTCCAGACTGTGCCTGAAGGAGAGTGTCGAAAAGGAACACACATCAGCATTTAGTGTTCCAGTTCACATGACTGCTTTCCAACAGGGCACATCACTTCCTCAGAGACAGAAGAATGATCTAGTCCGGTATAAGAAAAATTAGCTCTGACTGACCTGCTCTTCCAAATCTATTATATTTCTCTTTAACTTGAAGACATGTGCCTTTTGGGACTTAGGCTGTTGAGACTCCAAAACATGGGTCTTTGTAACTCAAAATAAGCCTTTGAAATGCAACCATCAAGAATCTGATTCTTTTCTTCATTAATTCAACAATTATTTATTAGGTACAAATAGGGACTGTTGCAGGTTCTATCGACACCTGGAGATAAGTCCTTTCCTTAATGAGATTATAGTTTGGTGAAATCTCACTTTCCTAAGTGTTTTTAGAAAGCTCTTTCCTAAGGCAGTGAACATAGACAATCCCAGCTGACTGTAGTATGGAAGGATGGTTCCCAAGCTACAGAAAGGGGGAAGGAAGGTAACACATCAGTTAACTTGTAACTAAGTGCTATCTCACTACAGCATGCAAAACCCTTCATGAGATGCCCACTTCTAGACTACCTTCTGTTTCCCCACAAATATTCTATACTCCAGCCTTACACAATGCAACAATAGCCACAATGGGTCATGCTCTCTTACCCCTTCATGCTTTTACCCTTTCTTTCCCAAGCAACTTTTTAAGTAGCTTCAGTTGGACCTCCCTATTAAGCCTTCCCTGCCCACTAAGTTAGGGGTCCCTTATTGGTGTTGCTACAGCATTTGTGTTTACTCCTTCCACAGCATTTGTCCCAAGGAATTTGCTAGGGGCTAGATTTTAGCACCTCATCGTTAACCTGTGATCTCCTTGAGAATAAGGACAGTTTCTTTTATCTCTGTATCTTCATGCTTAACATACTGTAGATGCTCAAAGAATATTGAATGATATGTAGCTTTTAAAATGAATATATTTTCCATATAAAAATTTAGCATAGATTGGAATTAAAAAGAAAATAATTGCAATGGTTCAGGAATGGCTAAATAGAGGTAGGAAAGGGAAGGTGTCTGTTAAAGTAAAACTATGACAGGGGTGCCTGGGTGGCTCAGTCATTAAGCATCTGCCTTCGGCTCAGGTCATGATCCCTGGTCCTGGGATCGAGCCCCACATCGGGCTCCCTGCTCGGCGGGAAGCCTGCTTCTCCCTCTCCCACTCCGCCTGCTTGTGTTCCCTCTCTCACTGTGTCTCTCTCTGTCAAATAAATAAATAAATAAATAACCTTTAAAAAAAAAAGTATAACTATGACAAATTCAGAGATGAAGGACCACTGGGCCTGCAGTAGTATCACAAGTAACCTATAATGACATCTGCCTTCCTCAGCCCTCCAGTCTCTCACCAGTGCTCCAGAAACCTGGGCAATGCAGCCTGCAGGGGTCAAGGCAGAGCAAAGGAAATGTTAAAACTCAGTGTGAGGGCAAACAGGGTAAGAAATGAATGTCATTAACTAACTTCCCAGTTGCCAGCTAACACCTGAGTTAATGGTTAATATTTTAATATGTGTTTCTGGATAATCTGAGAGCAAGACCCTTTGAGAAAGCACTATTGGAGGGTTGGGGGTAAAGGAGGAAAAAAGGCATCAAAGAATAAGAGAAAAAAAACCTAATCTTTTTAAATTTAAATTTTAGGTAGTTAAAATACAGTGCAATATTGTTTCTGGAGTAGAATTCAGTGATTCATCACTTACATGTAACACCCAGTGCTCATCATAACAAGTGCCCTCCTTAGGACCCATCACCCATCTAGCCCATCCCCAACCCACCTCCCTCCATCAACCCTCAGTTTGTTCTGTGTCATTAAGAGTCTCTTATGGCTTGTTTCCCTCTTTCCTTTTTTTCTTCCCCCTTCCCATACGTTCATCTGTTTGCTTTCTTAAATTCCACATACGAGTGAGATCATATGGTATTTGTCTTTCTTTGACTGATTTATTTCATTCATAACACACTCTAGCTCCATCCATGTCATTGTAAATGGCAAGATTTCATTCTTTTTGATGACTAATAGTCAATTAGTAATAATAGTAATAATAAATAGTAATAAATAGTTTTGATGACTGAGTAATAAATAGTACACACACACACACACACACCCCACATCTTCCTTATCCACTCATCAGTCAATGGACATTTGGGTTCTCTCCATAGTTTGGCTATTGTTGATAATGCTGCTATAAACATCACAGTGCATGTATCCCTTTGAATCTGTATTTTTGTATTCTTTGGGTAAATACCAAGTAGTGCAATTGCTGGATCATAGGGTAGTTCTATTTTTAACATTTTGAGGAACCTCCATACTGTTCTCCAGAGTGGCTGCACCAGTTTGCATGCCCACCAACAGTGCAAGAGTGTTCCCCTTTCTCTCATCCTCGTCAACACCTGTTATTTCTTGTGTTGTTAATTTTAGCCATCTTGACAGATGTGAGATGGTACCTCATAGTGGTTTTGATTTGTATTTCCCTGATGATGAGTGATGGTCAGCATCTTTTTGTGTGTCTGTTAGCCATCTGGATGTCTTTTTTGGAAAAGTGTCTATTCATATCCTCTGCCCATTTCTTAACTGGGTTATTTGTTTTTTGGGTGTTGAGTTTGATAAGTTCTTTGTAAATTTTAGATACTAACCCTTTATCAAATATGTTGTTTGCAAGTATATTCTCCCATTCTGTAGGCTGCCTTTTAGCTTTGATTGTTTCCTTTGCTGTACAGAAGCTTTTTATCTTGATGAGGTCCCAATAGTTCATTTTTGCTTTTGCTTCCCTTGCCTATGGTGATGCATCTAGTAAAACGTTGCTACAGCCAAGATCAAAGAGGTTGCTGCCTGTGTTCTCTTCTAGGATTTTGATGGTTTCCTGTCTCACATTATGTCTTTCATCCATTTTGAATTTATTTTTGTGTATGGTGTAAGAAAGTGGTCCAGTTTCATTCTTCTACATGTTGCTGTCCAGTTTTCCCAACACCATTTGTTGAAGAGACTGTCTTTTTTCCATTGGATATTCTTTCCTGCTTTGTTGAAGATTGTTGTGGGTCCATTTCTGGGTTTTCTATTCTGTTCCATTGATCTATGTGTTTGAAAAACAATTGTTTCAAGTCTAGTCCATTGAGAACTAAGGTTTCAATAAAGTGGCTCAATATAAAACTATAAAATATATAGAAAAAAGTTAAGAAATGCACAAAACCTATATAAAAAACTGCAGCAATCACATTATAAGACATAAATGTATCCTCACACAACTCAATATCAAAAACAAGTAAACAAACAATCCAATTAAAAAAATGGTCAGAGGACCTCAAAAGACATTTCTCAGATGTCCAACAGACACAAGAAGAGGCACTCAACATCACTCATCATCAGAGCAATGCAAATCAAAACCCCAATGAGATATCACGTCACACCTGTCAGAATGGCTATTATCAAAAAGACAAGAAATAGCAAGTGTTGGGGAGGATGAATAGAAAAGGGAACCCTGGTGCCCTACTGGTGGGAGAGCAAAACAATGTAACCACTGTGGAAAACAGTATGGAGGTTCCTTAAAAACATTAAGAATAGAACTCCTATACAATCCAGTAATTCCACTACTGGGTAATTACCCAAATAAAATGAAAACAATAAGTTGAAAAGCTATATGCACCCTTATGCTCATTGCACCATTATTTACAATTGCCAAGATACAGAAGTAATCGAATGAAGTGTCCACTGTTAAGAGTAATGGATAAAGAAGATGTGGTATACATATACAATGTAATATTACTCAGCCATAAAAAAGAATGAAATCTTGCCATTTGTGGCAACATGAATGGACCTAGAAGTTATGATGCTAAGGGATATAAGTCAGAGAAAGACAAATACTGTATGATTTCACTTATATATGGAATCCAAAAAAAAAATAAGACAAAAGAGAAACAGATTTAAAGATACAGAGAACAATCTGGTATTGACAGAAGTGGGTGGGGAGATGGATGAAATGGGGGAAGGGGGATAAAAGGTACAAACTTCCAATTATAAACTAAATAAGACATGGGGATGCGATGTACAGCATAGGGAATATAGTTTATGACATTGTAAGAACTTTATATAGTAACAGATGGTTGTGGTGATCACTTCATAATGTATATACTAAATGCTGAATCACACACGAAAGTGATATAATATTGTATGCCAACTACAGTTCAATAAAATAAGTAAATAAATATATCAAATTAACATGCTATACACCTTAAATTGACACAATGTTATATGGCAAATATGTTAATAAAAAAGAAAGAAAACTATAACTTTTCCGAAGGAATATAAAATAATCAGTAAACACTGACTCCATATCATATTCTCCTAGAAAGGAAGACTTCACAGTGTAGAGTGGTCACATTCCCCCTAGTTAAATTATAGTAAATTTTATGTAATTCCAACCAAAAGTCCAGTACGATTTGGCAGGGAAGTAGGTGGAAAGAACACAGGATGAGTTGATTAAGTCTATGTACAGAGTAAATATACAAAAATTGCCTACATTTTGAAGAAAAAAAGTCATAAAGACAGTTATTAAAATAGTCATGACTGCAATACAAAGAGATCAAAAGAACAGAAGAGAGAGTTTAAGATGAAACCTAAGCATAAGAGGAGGCTTAGTCTAAGACAGCACAGTTGTTTTGACAGAATGGGAAATTAAAAGATGGTGTTGCTTATGTTACCAGTTATCTATCTTGAAAAAGTTATGTTTACTACCTAACTCCCACTATATAAAAGTGGGTTTTTAAATACATTATGGAGCTAAAGCACAATGAAAATTTTATATTAGAAAAAAAATAGAGAAATACACAATTATAATAGGGTGAGGGAAGTCTAAGTGTGACAAGAAGTTGAATAGGAAACAATAGATTTGGTTTAAAAAAAATTAAACATTTCTACAATGAAAATAACAGACAGATGACCCAGGGGGAAGAAACATTTACAATACATGTAAGAGTTACATTTGTACCACATAAAGAGCTACCATAAACCA